>NW_008610588.1:16333-36082 GCF_000691845.1 Merops nubicus | reverse complement strand
GCTATGCCAGAGGTAACAATTAACCCTTACAAGAAGTTTTACAACATAAGCCACGTCTTCCTGTTTTACATTATGTTGTCAGCACTCAACAAATTATCTTAAAATCCATATTTATCGTAATTGCAGTGTGCAACTCTCACACATCAAGTTTTGACCCTTCAAGTGCAAAATAATACTCCAGAGATTTTCATTGCTATTTATAAACTGTCTTTAATCTCAACAGGATAACATTGGATAGGTGGGATCATGACATGAAAATTCTTATACATTCATAACAATCAAAAAGAAATAGAAAATTATTAAAATAGCTGCAGGTAAAAGTTGAGGGAAGTAAGGCCTGGGAAGGAAGCAAATCAATTAAGTCTACTTTGCCTATAAAATTAAATTTAAAAGACAGTGTCACACTCCAGGATCTAATACCGACGTTCTACAGTTCATCTTTCCTATTTTAATTCAATAAGCAATTATTTGTGGTATATTGTGGGACGAACATTATACAATATATCAGTAAAGATATTCCACATTAAAAATTCATATTGCTAGATTTTAGTGTCACACTTATTCAAGCTTTTCTGTTACTGAAACACTGTCCTTGACTTAAGTATTTTTGGTTCGGTAACCGCAAAATAAAATGTCATATATTTCTGTCAAAACAAGGAAAAGGAAACATGGTAAGAAACTACTCTTGCTGAATACCCCATGTACACTGTCTATGGTTATAGTCATGGACCCTGTACTCGGGTGACCTGTTCAAATTAAAAAAACTGCCTTCACATGACTGCATAGATTGGCAACTGTTCTAGTTCATTACCTGTTAGCAAATGTGAAGAAACAAAGCCAATTCTGACATCTATGTATAATGAATCCATTACAATGTCTGGCACATTTAGCTTTGGGAGAAAAAGCAAAGGACAGCACAAAGAACAATGCATATTAGGTTTTTATCAAGAAAGTTTGTTGAAAGTATAGTAGCAGGAATAAATTCTCAAAAGCATGTTTCACTCTTTTCTGAAGTTTATTAGTGAGTTTATTACATAATTTGTTGTTTCAGTTTTAAGTTATACATATATAATATTCATAGAGCAGTGGAACAAATCAAATACAGGCTTGTCATCAAATCAACAGTCATATGGCTTTCCATTTATACTAACATAGCACTTCTGATTTGCCTGGATTTCAGGACACAACTGTGTTACTGAGCATCCCCACCACAGTACAAAGATAGACTTTATATGAAGTATGACAAGGAAATAAAATGTGTCAAATTAGGAAAAGCTTTATTTGGGGATAATTTATATCATAAAACTGGATTTTTTTTTTAACTGTTATCTCTATTTATTCTACAATGGATTTCTTTTTTAATATTCAGAATTTAAGCATCATATTTTCTATAAAATAGCATTTTTTTAAAAAAAAAATATAACCTCCAAGACTACATCAATTTGAAGTGGCGAGAGTCAGAAAAATTACCTTTGATTGTCCTACAGATATGCTACACATTCCTTCTTTCTGTCAAGGCTATTTAGTTGGCCATATGTCAGTACATGCAATTCATGCTAAAGTTCTATTATAGATCATCAAAATAAAGGTGGTATGGCTGAGAATTTCTTTTGAAATTATTAAACAGAAGCATCCAAAATCCGAGACTCAGTGTGAATAGGAATCCTAATTCGATGGGATATTAGATCAGGAAGGACAAGTCCAAGATTTTTGGGAGCATCCACTCTTCAAAAAAAACAAGATATGAGGGGGACTACTTTGGCAGTCGTGAGCAACCTCCTATGCTACTCTGCATACAGCAAGGACCAGTATTTCTCCTTGAAAGCTAAGAGTTACTGAACTGATATGCCATATATCTTATAATATGAAATATTAAAAGAAACTGGCCCTTGCTGTTTCCTGCAGGGGTCACCTTGCAGAACACCTTTGCCTGGAGCATCCCAACTCTCTCAGGACTTGCACCAGGCTGATGTGCAGCACAAACAACCAGTTACACCCCTCTTCCTCAAACTCACATGAACAGGTAGCTTTTTTGATTTCCTAGAGTGGTCACCACTATGCCACAGTATCCAAGTGCCTGTCCCCAAGGGGGCCATTTGCCTTTCTGACACAGGAACCTCACACCCTCCCTCCTGACTCATGCTCCCAAAGAGCACCACGGGCAGCCAGTCAAACCCTAAACAAAGCCTGTTGTGCTCACTGGAGCATTACCCAGATGCATCAGCACGAGAACAGTACCTACCCTCATTAAAATTCATAGGTAATGAGGTTAATGATGCAGATCTTCAAGAGGATGCAGCAATTATTTGATTTTGGATTACTCAATCTTTCAGTCCTCCCAATAATACTAAAGAAAGTCATGGGTGTGAGATCTAGGACTGTATATCATATCATACCTTAGTGAGATGATTTAACTGTAGGTTGTTTGTTTTTTGGAATTTTTTTGTTTGCTTTTGTTTGTTGGGTTTTGTTTGTTTGTTTTTAATTAAGGAGCAAGGTGTCTCTCAGCTTGAAGAACAGACTAACAACAGGCCTGAAGGAACAAACCAGAATTATTGTCCTGTACACAGTATGTATCGCTTCACAAGAAAGGAGTACAAAATTCTGTACAAATGCAGAGCCCACAGAAGGAAACATCAAATTTCATGTGTCGATGATTCAGAAAGCACACTGATTGCTTCCTGCTTTTTTGGCATTTGGCCTCTGCCCTGGGGTAGAACTTAAAACTCCCATAACTAAACTTGTGGTCTAGGCCTTTGAACTTCAATGCGCACTTATTGCGCTTGAGATGACTGCAAATGTTCTTCACTTGAGGAGTGGAACTGACAGTCTTTTAATGAAATAAACTGAAAAGTTAATGCAAAGAGAAAATAGCACCTGCTTCAGTAAAACCAAGCCAAAAAAAGAGGGCATATTTTTCCATTTTCTACAACTGTACGTAAAAAAACCCACTAATCAGGTGATAAAAGGTTAACAAAATCCCCGCAGAAAAACTACAGCCAGTGACTAATTGATTTTCAGTTTTGTTTAACTATATCATTTTGATAGGTTTTTACCCCATGGTAAAGCCAAAATGATGCTGCTGTTCTTACCATTACAGTTGATCAATCTTCCCTGTTTCTGAGGGGGAATCTTGTAAACCTTCTCCTTTCAGCACATCCATCAGGCAGACAAAACAAAAGGTAAACCTGGCAAACACTTCTTGCTCAAGGTACGCATCAATCTTAATAGCTGTCTGTAATTAGGAACAAGATGTACGAACAGACAAAAAGCAATAAATTACTTTAAACCAGAAATGTGATAAGATTTAAACTCAAAGACTGCATGTGGGTTTAATCCAGCTTCGTCACTTTACTAGTATTCTTCTCTGTAGCACCACATGGATTAATGATCTTTCTTTTAGTCCCTTCCCATTGGTAAAGAAGAAAAAGAGAAAAAACAAATTTTCACCTGGCATTTTCTCAGTGATATGCCAACATAAGAACCAGTTTGAAAGATTTACCCCAGTGTGACTATTATGCTTTTGAATCACCATGTCCAGGTTTTCTACAGTCAAGAAGCTAAGAATGACTTAATTCCAAAACATGGAAGTCCATTCCCTATATGACAGACAATAAATAGCATTAGTAGCACAAAAAGGCTTCCCAGATTTGCCATTTTCAGTGTTTAACTCAAAAATCAGTTCCTGAAAGCACATTGCCCTAAAACATAATATTAAATTGTGATATGTGTTTGTTGCCAGCTAATGGAAAAAAAACAGTGCAAGGGAAAACAGAATTTCTCTGTACATTTTAATGGTATTCTATAACAGAAAATTAACAAGAAAAAATTTAATTAAAACGTATATTATAAGGTCACTGTTGAGAGAAAAAACCCTTTTTTGACAGTATGCTGTGGGTCAGCTACAAATATTAATCAGATTTCAGAGTTTAAAAACAAATCTCTCATACATTCCCTATACAGTTACTACAAAAACAGTTGTGAGCACAGCTTATGTGAAAGTTCAAGAAGTTTTTGCAACTTGCAAGGCTTCAGATTTGACTTCCATAGTATAATCAATTCCCTAACCTACATGAAAGCCTTCCTAACAAATTCATGAATAAACTCCATAACCAACATTACTGTGAACTAACAAGGGACATAGAGCATTTTTGGTTTTGTTTGCTTGTTTTTCTAAGGAAAATGTCAACATAGGATTATGGAAAAAACAAAGCACATGGTTTTAAAAATATGCTTATTTAATATGGCTTCTTTACTGATTTTAAATAAATGTAATATAAAGAGCATGTCAACAAAATAATTCAGCTACTGCTTATGCTAAGAAAAATCAGGAGGGCAGAATTAGGCACTGTCAGCTGCAGGACACTGCAAAAACAGAAAGACCATTTACATTTATTCTTTAAAATAACTTAAGTAAAGAAAGCAAAGCATAACAGAAACAGCTATTTTCATTTGGGCAGTGTAGTAATAATGTCAAATGCAATGGTTGTCATAAAAAGGTAAGAAACCTAAGGCATACATCCTCTTTCACATATATATATATATAAGTACAGTCAAAGACTTTCAGTTCCACAGTTATTTTACACACTTTTCATAGAGGTAAATCCATTTCTGTCAGTTGAGATATTACAGATCTCCACAATCTAAGATGATGAAAACTGGGACAGATAACTTTGTTAATACTGAAATTTGGCCCTAATCAACAACTCCAGATTTTAAAGCTCCCAGCTTTGATACTCTTTAACAATTCATAAACTTGCCTATCCAAACAAAGCTCCCCATTTCTGGTCTCACTATTGTAAAAGATTCTACAGGAAAGTTGTAATCTTTAAAACTTAAACTCCATGCTAATCCAGCATCCTAAAAACTTAAGAAATATCAAAGTAATGACACATTAGTATATAACATTAAACAGAAACATCTCTCTAAAGAAATACTGAGTTAGAGCAGATTCACAGATTTAAACCAAAGATCCCAATTCTGCATGAAACAAGTTTCTTGGTATCTCAGAGTTGAATAGACACGTGGCAACTTGCAGGACTTGATGTCACTTGAGTCTGAATATACTGAAGATTTCTAGAAGTAACTCAACCCCAGAAAAGAGCTTACAAATCACAGCAGGGTAAAGCTATTACATCAAAAATAGCAGAATAAATAAATGGAAACCACTTTTCTTCAGCAAGGTAGCAGCTTATCTAAAAACGAGGTTTAACAGAATTATTCTAAAAGAGAACTTACAACCAATAAAACATATGCCATTAATTGACAGCCAACTCATGGCCTTCTATTGAATAGCTGTCTGAAGCATTAATTGCAATGAAAATTTGCTTTCCGACTAGGAATGTCTTATATAAAAAGCCAAAATCTTAGATGCAAAATTTCTGCATTAAGAAGAGGATTACAATCTGTCATAACTCTTAAGTCATAATTTTTAGTTACTTGATAGATACACTTAATGCTCAAACATGACATTGTTTTAATTGATTTTTTTTTTCCTTCCAACACCAATGAAGTTGTCTGTCAAAGTAAGAAAGGAACTCTAGTTTCTCTTCCTTTGCCATTTTCTCCTGTATAAGCTTACAGCATGACTGCTGTGCCTGCCCATTCATAACTGTCATGGAATTAAAAAGAAAAACCCCAAAACAGCTGCCAGGAGGAAAGAAAACTAGGGGTTTGTTTAGGAACTGATTCAACCAGCAGGTCATCAGACTCCCTGAGAGCTCAAAACAGAATGCTCCTTCACAAGGAGAATGGTCTTTTACAGACTCTAAAACTTCTTTATAGGATATCTTTCCTTTAAAGCTCTAAGAAAAAGAAGCAAAACTATTTTTTAAAAAAGCCACAACGCCTTAAGGTTGCCAACCACACAAAGAACTGACTACTGAGTGTTATTGTAGCTTTTCTTGTCCAAGTGTTGACATACTATTTTCATGAAATGCACTGGTTAATTGGGGAAGATGTGGTTAAGAATAGAGTTTCAAAAAGAAGCATCTACTGTATTTAAATAGTGTCAAAAAAGTTTTTCTTTTCAAGAGCAGTGTGTAGAAAACCAAAAGCAAGCACATACAAATCAGTGAATTTACCTGAAAGATACTAGAATACTGCAATCCTTTAATTCTTAAGGAAATTTATCTTGAGCACTGTTTCAGGCCTTGTAACTCTAAGATGATGTAATATATCTGAATGAAATATGCTCACAGTAAAGAATGGATGCAAATCTAAATGGGACACTGTGTGTTCACACAGCCATGGCCACCATGTGCTGTGCCAGACCTTTGTCTATTTCACAGACAAGTAAATTTTGCATAAATATAAAGACCAAAAGAACTTAGCAGTTATTTCCTGAGCTTATAAACATAAATTTACTTCCAGAATTGAGCACTTCTTCCCAGGAAGGATAGCCTACTGCAACACCATATTCCGAGCACCAGGAAAACAGATGAGCAGAAGTTACAGATCAGAAGGAAATGTTCCCAGCCCTCGTTTGGGATTTATTGCATTTATTCTCAGTGGAGTACACTTATCAAACTCACATTCAGCAAAGACAAATGCTTGTTACGATGCACAACAACAGTTTTTCAAGAGAAGTGGAGCTAAGAGTGACCACGTGCTTAGAGGCACAGAAAAGCACCACAATCACCTTGGGAAGAGCCCACACTACGTGCAGGCCATAAAGAAAAAACTCTCTTCATCCATTCTGAACTGTTGAAAATTATTTTGCTACTTGCCAGGAGACAGAACACTTTGGACACAGGAGGAGGAAGATACACTATTTGGACTTGCTTATACGATGCTGACAACTACAGAAATTTTCTTGCCCCTTTCCATACACAGTGTATCAGGCACTCTGGATCAATATAGTGAGTAAGGAGTAGTGCAAGTACTTTTTAGCACACAGACTGCTAACAGCAGCTGTGCAGCATGCAGAACTGCTTAATCATGACCAAAATGAATAGAGAAACACAGCAAATCTCCATTACTTGAATCTTTATACAAAAAAAAAAAAAGCAGCACAGAGTTTAGAAAAGATTTCCTATCATTTTGAAAGGTATGAAAACCAAAAATGTTTGCATAGAATTATTTCTGCCCATATAGTGATGCCACTCTAGCAAGCTATTTACATTTTAACATAAATACCATTTCCTCATTTTACTAATGAAACCAACATTAGTTGGATGGTGATGCTTGCACATTGAAAGCCACAGAGATTTAAACAGTAATCACAATAAACTAACTGCAACAAATGTTTCTCTTACCAGTAATTCTATTATACCCTATATGGAATAAAATATACCTACAGTAGCAATCAAAAATTGTTACTATATTTTATAGGTGGGAGGAAAATAGTGCATGTAAAAATGCTTTCATGTACCTCTTTTTACCTAAGTAAACCTAAGCTACTTCTCCCACATTTTAAAAGATGTTTTTACTGAAGAACAGTGACACCTAAACATTTAGCGATTAGGGTTAATAATAATGATTTAAAACCAGTTGTCTACATATGGAAAGAGAATGTGGAGCTAATTTGTTTGGATTATGTAATGCAGGATTATCTTTTTTTTCTCAGAGATGAATAAAACAGTTGCGTTTAATCCTAATCGCATACCAGCTATCCCCAGTTCCAGAAGACACTAAAAACTGATCCTTTTGTCAAAACCAGTCAAATGAAAGCGCCACTATTACATTACTAAGAATTAAAAATGTATAATCTTGCCTTTTGTTTCAAGCACTATGCTCATATATACAACTGCATGGAAGACCAGCACTTTATTTTGTCTTTGATAAGCAGCCAAGAGCAATAAAATGCCTAATGGTGGAAAATTTCTTCTTGAGCTATTTATCCCATTTTGGCTTCTAACCTGAGGTTATTTGTTTACTGTAATGTCAAAGATGAGCATCTTCCAGAGATACAAGGAAATAGAGTCCTGCTTTTAAGCCCAGAAAAATAAATTCAGGAACAGCAACAATAAATAGGTGATCCGTTAGATAAATATAACCTGTATTAATGAAGTCCCATCTACACACAGGCAACAAGGATGTTGTCTACAGACCAAAAAGTGCCAAGGGTGACAAGATCAGATACAGTTAAAGAAAACACAGTGGCAAATGAAAGGTGGAATTCACAGGACATTGTTTTGCACTGGAGAAAAAACCACACATATGTAGATATTTATGTGCATACACCTATAAACTACAATTACACATGTGCACAGGCAGGTAGAGGCTCAGAAAATCTGAAGAACAGCAAAGAGGGTTCAACCAAACTATTCACAAAAAAAAAAATCCCATGAGTGAACATAAATTTAGAATGAATATTCCCTATGTTCCAAGAACAGCAATACTCACTTGAGAAGCCAAAGAGGACTGTGCTCCTGTGATGAATGACTAGACATTCCCCTTCAGCAAAGAGTGAGAATTAGGAGAGAATGAAGACTCTGAATATCTGATTTGAGCAACACTGGGTAAGCACTGAATTGGAAAGAAAGGTGACAAGTCTAGAAAAGGAGCCCAACATAGAGTAACAATACAGGTAGGTGGTATCAAATCACAGTAACAGTCAAATAGCAAAGAATAATTAGTTTGAATTCTTCTTCTCTTTGCAGTATGCAATGCTGACATTTCAGAAATATAATCCCAGTAACACAAACTCCACGGTTAAAAACTGAGAGGGGGGTGCCCATGCCATCACACTACCTGAGGTATCATTGAGTAATGTAAATTTATAGGGAAAAGATCATTGCAAGACTAAAACCAGACTTTTTCAGTTTGCTACACAAAGATGAACACTGCCAGAGAAGGAGGAGCGAGATATATTTGATGCCCCTGTACAGATACTGTCTTAGAAATCAACAAACTGAGTCACATAACCACTTCCACTGATTGAAGGTGCCTCTACAGGCTAGTTGTGACCAAGCAGACCCATCATACTTAAAAATACAGTAAAAGCAACAATTACTCTGCTATTTTGTTAGTGGAATAGCAAAATTTACTATATGCCACCACAGACATTCTGATTTTTAGAACTATGGGAAAATGCCCTGGATGCAAGAAAAGCTCCTGAGAAAGTGCTTGCTCCTCAGGAAAGCAGTCTCTACAACCTGCTCTTGTTCAAGGGAGTTAAATAATGAGCTCTATCCATTTCAGTAAACATTTGCATAGCCCATCTTGAAAAACAGAATCAGAATTTGACTGCGCACATCTTCAGTTTTGGCAGTTGGACATCTGCAGAAGAAAAGATAATTAATCAGTAAGCTGCTGAGACATACACACCACCTTTCACAACACAGTGTTACGACACTTTACACAGTATTTGTAGAAGGGAGTAAATAGGACCAGGAGACTAAAATATTTCACTGCTGGGGAAGAAAAGCTAAAGCTCCATTTTTCCATTGCAGAAATTTACCTCCTTTTCAATGCATCAAAAGAAGCTGCATATCACCTATGTGTTTATTGAACCCCACTTTGTTTTTAAAGCCCCTCCAAACTTCTGAGGGACTGACATATGAAAGATGGAAAGGGAATCACACATTTAAAGCAACCCATGCTACAGGCAACAATAAGCAACACCACACTACAATTACAGCAACAGACTTGCTGCTGGTTTCCAGTGTGTAAGCCTTCAGCAAAGCCCTTAGTGCTGTAGGCACACCATTTCTAAAACAGAAGTGCTGATGACACACGAAGTTTTAAGCATAAAAGGCACTGATCTCCTCTGGAGGTAGAGTACATGGTATTGATCTTAGCACTCCTGATACAGGCAGCAAACTGTGACTGCCAAAACGGGTTGCTGTTTTTAAATGCTCTTAGGGGTACTAAGAAAGCAGATACAATGTTATAGAAATTAGAAGGGCTTGAGAGCTGCGGGTGTATTTTGAGGTAGCTGGCTCAATAATTAGAAAACAATTTTAAACAACATTCCTCCATTCGTGCCTCATTCATTTGCTTCTAACAGGCAAAAGCATGCAATTAGATATGTTATGCAATTAGATATGCCAGGCCTAGCTACCCATTAGAAAATTTAAACTATTGAACATCACTGAACGCTCTTGTTTCAACTGACTAAAACAGATTATTTCCCTCCAGCAGCCAGCTGTGTGCTAGAGAGACCAGTGGACTTCTTGCTATCATGAGATTATACATAGTAAAGGTTTGGTAATCCAAAACAGACTCTAAGCACCAGCTGCTTTTAGAAGAAACTCACAGATCTAACTCTCTAGCTGTGGCTTAAGCCATTCTGCCCTAGAGGAGGATTCAGCTAACGCAGCTGATGATATACTATGGTGTTAAACTGTGCTAGAATCAACAAACAATAAGAAAATTCATCACTACATGTAACAAAATACACAAAACACAGAAACTACTCGACTTGGTATCATCTTTTCACATGTAGTAACAGCAGAGTAATGTTGAACTGAAGAACACAGTATTTAACTGAGCAGGGTACCCCGGTGTAAGGGTAACTAGTTTCTCCCATATGTTCACCCTTCAGTCCTTTTATTTGAAGAGGGAAGTTTTGGGATAATGAACAGCACATGTTCTTTTTTCACTGATAGTACAAAGATGAGAAAATAGCAAATTCAGCTACCTGCTTCAGTCATAGTTTCATATTCCTAATACCTCAACAGAGCATTATTTTTAGGAGGGAGGTATTATTTGATTTTTCAGCTCATTGGTTTCTCTCATTCAAAACACACAAAGATGCTTACAAGATTTTATTCACAAAAGATATTACAAATAACATTTCAGCACTGTTCATGTATGAAAATCCAGCAGATAAACATTCTCAATACACAACAGATTATCCAAATATCAACATCTATTAGAACTCTTGAAAGACATATCTGTTTTAAAAACTTTAAAACCACCATTACTTGAGTCTTATAACAGTGAGGTGGCAGATGAAGTTAAAACATATTGCAGAGAATTGAAAATGAAAGACCTCAGGTTAGGATTTTTTTCTTTACAAGCTTACCTGAAGATATTTTTCACTTACATCTTTACAGGAACATACGCTCAGTTTGCAAACTCAATACAAGCATATGCATAAACATTACACTCTATTTGTGCTTTACATTTAAAGTATAACAATTAAAACATGCATTTCAGGGGAATAAAGTTTATGCAATCAGAAGGCTGTTGGTACAGCATGTTATATGTTCAGAACTGCACAATAAATGTTCCTGTACTTACTTCTTTACAGTATCTTAGCACCGTGTTGTTTACTGTATACTGCTTTCACAAAAAGAACTCTCAAAGATGAGTGCATCATATAAATATATATTTAGAAGCCTACCCAATGTCAGGATACAGAAATTGGATGTATTTATGAGGATGAAATAATCAGAAAAGTCAGGAAGAGTGCTTATGTTCTTAAAATCAAAGAAGTTTATACAGTGTGGTCTAAAGGCACATCCACTAAGTGAACGATTCTCACAGATTATGTCACTACCATTGATTTGCAACACTGCACTCCTCACTGCTACAATCACATAAATCATCAAAAGGAACAGATGAAAAAGTATATAAATGGTCATCATTTCTCACAGATTGAAAACATCTCAGAGATGAAATCCCCCACCTTTAACATTTAGTTTTCCGCATGAGAAGTGCTCTGAACCTCATCTAGATCATTTCTGAATCTGCTGTCTAGATGGGATAGCTGGGTTTTAACTGGAGAAGCACAAAATGACATGATAATGCACAGAAATAACAACATTGCTTGTTTTATAGATGACCATTGGTTTTCTGTACTACAGGGAACTTTTGGACAGGGAAGAAGCAAATACTTTACCTCTTTCTTCCTCTACACCCAGAGGTCTATGAACTGCAAACCAGCTTCTGGCTGGGTATATTTAGTTTGCATGTGGAGGCTTTGGTAGTGAGGGTGCTGCAGGGGTGGCTTCTGTGAGAAGCTGCTAGAAACTTCCCCTGTGTCCAACAGAGTCAAGGCTAGCTGGCTCCAAGATGGACCTGCCTCTGGCCAAGGCCAAGCCCACCAGAATGGTTGTTAGCATTTCATGGCACGACTTATGACTCCACAGAGGACCCCTGCTGCAGCAGTCCATTCCTAAAGGACTCCACCATGTGGAAGGGACCCACACTGGAGCAGTTCATGAAGAACTACAGCCTGTGGGAAGGGTTCACATTGGAAAAGCTCATGGAAAACTGCCACCTGCAGGAGGGACCCCAGGCTGGAGCAGGGGAAGAGTATGAGAAGTCCCTCCCCCGAGGATGAAGGAATAGCAGAAACAATGTGTGATGAACTGAATACAACCCCCAGACTCCCAATTCTCCATTTCCCTGTGCCACTGGAGGGGAGGTGATAGAGAAAAATCAAGAGTAAAGTTAAGCCCAGGAAGAAGGGAAAGGTGGGGGGAAGGTGTTTTGGTATTTGTCTTTATTTCTCATTACACTACTCCGATTTTATTCATCATAACTAAAATTAATTTTGCAAATTCAAGTCTATTTTGCCCATGATGGTAATGGGTGAATGATCTCTCCCCGTCTTTATCTCGACCCATGAGCCTTTTGTTATATTTTTTTCCCTTGTCCAGCTGAGGAGAGCAACGAGTGGCTTTCATGGGCACCTGGCATCCAAACAGGATCAACCCACTGCACAGGGTTAGACAATTTTTGGACTGTTTCAACATCCGCCTCTTAGGCCTTGCCTCAGAGCACTGGCTGAAAGTACTTGCCAATACTGCTTCTCAGGCTTAACCTCCTGGATTCCTTTAACACCTCAGAACATCCCTTCAGAAACAACCAACCAACTTCACAGCCTGCTCTGAAGCAGTTTCGTTCAACTTGACACAAGAACGACTGACATTTTATAAAGTTGTAATCTACAAAGGTTTGGGCTTTTTTTTGTATTCTTAGCTTTGACAGAACTATTAATAAAATCTCTTTGTGCAGATGAGCTGTACAGAAGGAAAGCCCTAAGGAGTATCAAGGTCTCAAGTCCAGTCTGGTAGATTTTGCCTCAGAACCTTCCCCAGAAGCAATGATCCATGACAGTAAGGGAAAATTTTAAGTTTCAGATATAACTCTTATTTCACCAACAGCTGGGGGTGAGATGATACCTTCTCACAATTTGGATACTTGCCTTTGTAATAAAGCTCTAAGTGCCCAAGCAGGAAGATCCAAATATAGATATACATACACACTTTTCCCCATCCATTTCACATTTTTTGGTTTTGTTTATTTACAAGCAGATGAACAGCATACCAGAAGGCACCCTTTATTCTTAGCCTGAATAACATATTTTTGAGATTCTTCACTCCTCTTTTACAGCTGATCAAGGGTTAGATGCACTCAAAAAGCCCTACAATCCATCTGTATAACCCTACGGGGCAAATTCTGACCTTCACTGTGACTTTGAGGACCAAGCTTTTGCCACTTCATCTGGTGGTTAAATCCACAAGACTGTGCAAAGGCTTGAATGGCATCATTAAGAAAGTTAAACAGTGTGATAATGTTTGACAGGCACATGCTGAGCTGCACACACCTTCAAAGGTCTTTCAGTGCATCTGAAATCACGTGCATCAAGGCAGAAAGGCCACTGATTGACACTAACTTCACTGGATGATGGGAAATACTCTAGCATTCTGGTTCTGCCACTCAAATCCTAATTTTAAACACTTGATAGCGTGCTCAATAATTAGGTATTAAAAATAGTATAAAAATACTTCTGTCTTGGTGGGCTTTTTTTTTTAATAATAATGTTTGCAATTGTTCTGTAAAAGGTATGGCCTAGGGACACATCACTAGGAACTGACTGTACCTCATACAAAAGAAGTTTCTCTAGGAAGATCACAGATCATCCTTCCAAACATAGTGCATTTGAGTGAGTCTTCATATACACAAAAGTTATCAACAGTATAGATTTTCATGTGAAAAATCTCCAAATAGTGAATAAAAAAACTTTGTAATTTGCTTTTAGTATTAAGTAAATGGTTGATCCATTTACTTTATGAATAAAACACCATTGTATTACATAGAGACATGTTTTGCACTCCTGTTTTTGAGCTATTTTTAAATTAGGCTAGATTTGACAAGGGACTATTTGTGCTAATGTGGTAATTAAGATTTGAACAGATGTCAGCATTAATAAGGGCCTCAAATGAGGTGTAGGGAGATAAATGTACTCTTCTAGGTGCGCTGGCACATCAGGCATCATTGAGAGGAGAAGGAAGCACGATTTCAGCAATTCTTTTTTTCAGAAAACCTTCTGGACAATTGTCCAACAATTTCAGATATCACTCAGTCATTTTGCATGATCTTTCAAAATTCTTATTCTTAAAATAAACTGTGGTTCTATCAATATTTATGATGTTATAGAATTTAATCAATAGTTTATAATTGCATAAATTTTACAACAGAAATTACAATCTTTTGTGCTATTGATCATCACTTAAAATATCTCTGTGTTACTACAAGTTGTAGAAGTACTAACACTGTGAGCAAAAACCTCCTAGAAATTACAGGCTAAGTTCACAGACAGGTCTAAGTCCTGGCCAAATTTAGTTCAAAGACACCACTATTCACATAGTGTGTACTAAACTGGAATGAGCAGTACATAAGTTCACCATTAGCTGACAAACAAACAAAACAAGTCGATTACTTTGAGTCAATCATCATTTAACCTGTATATATACACTGGTAAATCAAACTGGTCAGTCACCTTCGCCCCTGAAACCACATGCCAAATGCTCCAAGCCCTCACTTCAGCAAAGCCACTTCCAAACAAATCCCTAAATGGTAACCAGCTCCTTGATGCAGTGTTTCAGAGAGGGATAGCTGGCATAAGCAATAACATGTTCTCTGCATTGCTCATTGCACAGCAGCATGGCAAACTAGGTGCTAGCACTCTGAGCCATGCCTTGGCCTTATTTCTTCACTTAAGTCAGCAAATCCTTCTGTCTATCGACTGAAATAATGCACGTCTCCCCTGTCTCAGATAATAAATTTTTGCTAAATAATAAACTTTTTTCTAAATCCTTAGTTTCTTCATTGCCAATCTTTTTCCCCAAAGTCACTTCAGTAGAGTTTAGATTGAGTCAGCAAAGAAACAGTGTAAGAAGCTCTTCTGATAAGGAAGGCTGTGTGTTTGAGGCTTTTTTGTTGGTGGTTTTTTTTTCCTTTTTGGTTGGTTGGATTTTTTCAAATCTCTTTCAGAGAACACACTGTTCTTTCTTTGTTCCACTTCTCATGAGACATTTCACACTTATATTCACCTAGTAAATACTAACCTCTTTCAATTAGAGTACTTTCACATCTCATTACAAACTCAGAAAGGAGAAGATCCATGAATTTGACCCATAATAGTTTATGCAAATATGTTTCAACCTATCAAGCATTCATTATACTTCTAAAATAGAAAAAAAACAGATTAACATACAATAACAAATTGCCTCATTACCGTGTAAAAACTGACATGTGTCTAAGCCACAACCTCTCTGCAGACTAAAACTATTTATAATTTTAACTCTGTGATCGTTCATACTCAGAATATATGTCAAGAAGTGTACTATCCAAAGTCTTGGACCATTTAAACTAGTTGCTGAACCTTGTTCCTGTCTCACACAGAAATTATGACATGCAGATTAGACTGTAGGCACTATTAAGTAGAGCTTCATGACTATGAAATTCCTGAAAATAGGAAGCAAGCTGAAATAATATTCACTAAAATATTTTTAAAATAATCTTTAAAAGAACATAAAATTCTAGGAAAAGAATTTTACACAGCACTTCAAATTTTATTATTAAGCACTGGTTAAAAAACTATTGCTTCTCAAAGATTTGAACTAGTTCTAAATGCACTTTTTTTTTTTTTAAAATGGGCAATAAGGTGTCAGTTAACTTAAAGCTAACATGTTAAGAATGTGGCAAATTTCAAAAATACTGCAATCTACCTAAACATCCTCCAGACTAGTGAGTGGCTGAAACATGACCAGATTGGCCTAATGCACTACACTCAGAAAGATACACTCTGGCATTATAGCTCAACATAACTCTTGCATAAAATATCCGAAAATGACAGCTGAGTATGAAGACATTTTCTGATTTTATAAAAAACCTAAGACCCTACAAGAAAAGAGAAGACTATGGGCAAAAATTTTATAAGAGAGAGCTGAAAAAAAGCTGTTCTAGAGTAATAGTATACAAAATAGGCAAAATCTAAAACCCTGTCTGCAAAATGACACAAAAATGGAATAGCCATTACATTCCTCTGTAACAGTTTAGAAGCACTAGGGCTTGCATAATGTGGATGATGATGTTGACAGAAACTCCACTGCACTATGGGCAATGTCATGGTCATATAATGCAAAGTACTGTGAGAAATATTGCTGAGAAAGAAAAGCAAATAGGATTAAAATGTATCTCCAAAACCACCACAAAACAAACACAGAAATAAACCCCACAAAAAAATAGTGCCAGTACTGCAAGTCACACAAACTGCAGCAAGTGACCCAAGTGCAGGCAGTGCCTACACCTGGAAGAAGTTGCAAAAAATGGCAGTATGTTAGCCACTGAAAGTTTTTGCAAGTATTAAAAACCAAATGTGAAAACACAGCTAAGCAAGCACAGAACTGCCAAAAAAAAAAGGATAAGAAAATTAACATTAGTTCAGTGAAATTCTTCACTGAACAAATATTGCAACAAAAAAATTATCAATGTGAATGGGTATGAGGAGTCTGTCTCAGGTTTGACAGTGACACAGAGTCACATATGGCCCAAGAGCAGCAATGTTCACAGTGAGTGAACAGCCCTGGGAAACATAAAGGCTTAAGAACTGATGATAATAGTGATTTTAATCTTACTAATGTAGCATCCAGTTAAAACATAAGATACATTAGAAAAAAAAAGAGGAAAAAGACAAGATTTGTGAGAGAAAGAAAATGTCATGACTGTGCTCAAACACATGTAATTTCTGTCATCAAGGTGCTGAACAAGGAGAATGAGAAGTGCTTTTTTCTATTTTCTATTTTATTTTTATATACATTAAGATGTCAGCAACTACTACAAATAAGCCAATATCCCCATCCTATACCACAGCTGTAAACGGTAGAGGTGTCATGGACATACAGGTCCCACCAAGCAGACATGCATAAAGAGGTAGGAAGCAATTCTATAGTTTATTAAACAGGCAGAGAAAGAAATGAACAAAGTAGCTGCTTTTCAACCAGTCTTTGTATTAGCAACAGCTATAAAATATCAAGGAAAACTGCTAGACTGACTTGCACTCACCATCAAAAACTAATGCTTAGGGGAGTCCTGAAAGGTCATCCATTGTTGCAGGCACCTGTGGTTCAAATGAAGGAATTTAAAAGTCAAAGTTTTTGACATACAAATACTAGTCATTATTAGTTATAAATTTATTTAAGTGTGAAAAGGAGATGCTGTAATTTTGCTTTTGGCTTCAAGTAATTGCTGAACAGGAAAACACTCAGACCGAACAACAGATTGGAAATAACCAAGCAACAATTATTTTTGATTATTCTGTCACATCATGAAGAAAAAAAAAATTGTTAAAGATATTATTACTGCTACACATTAATCCAGCTAATGAACTACTAGATGAAAACCCAGTTTTGCAGCACATTAGAGTTCAGTTTTAGGGTCTGCAAGATATTAATCTTGAAGCCTAGGTCTCCAGTTCTGATACAATAACGAAATAATTTCAGAGGAAAATTTTAAGTTGTTCTAAATTTTTGCAATGAAAATTAGTTGTCCTCGTTACAGAGGAACAAAAGCACAAATATTCAATAGGAAGAAAAACTCTTGAAAACTTCAACATTAAAATACTACTATGTGTTGGGTTTTTTTCCTTACTTACAACTGTGATCTAGAGTATCACACCTTGCTATGCCAAAACACCAAACTAGTTCATCTGTTGGCACTGAGCACAGCATTTTCTATGGGGGTCTTTTAGAGAAACCATTATCAAATTGAAATACACCTTACAGAAAAGGTATTACACTGCTAAACTTTGATAACCCTTGAGAGAGTAACTGGGAAATCTGTGTGTACTTCTGTAGTGAGTGCCATAACACGTTTACAGTTTTTCCCCAACCATTTCCAAAGGATTACTGCTCACAAGAGTTAAGAGTTTCTGAAGAGTTTCTGGCTTACAACAAATTATTGGTACAACATCCAGTTCCTCATAAATCATTTCACCACCCTTTTGCTAGATTATTCTACCCACCACTTCATTTTCAGGAAAGTAAAGAAGCGTTTGAGATAATTCTTGTTTCTCTGGGCTCCATTATACACAGACAATCTATCTCCTATGGCAAGAGTGATATTTATATGCCCAGTTATCTTTTTATTCTCATTTCACTCTCAGTTGTTCAGGCAGCAGGGTTCTCCTTTAGTACCATTTGAGCTGGCAAAAACTGCAAGCATGCTGCATCCTATGCTAATCCTCTTGTTCTGCTCTCTCTTTGTGCTTTACTCTGTCACATTATTTTACTTACTGCCAAATATTAGTAGCAAGAGGACCAATTTCCCATCTGCTCTTCTTCCAAGCCTCCTCAAGCATCAAATATTGTTAACAGCATTGTACCTTCTTTTGAAGAGGACAAAAAAACCCAAAATCTAAGCACAAGCCCTACTACTTCTGCATCAGCATTTAAAAATCTCAAGATATCCTGTAATGTCAACACATCCCTAGTGTTCATGTCTCATACGGCACTACATCAGTCAGATACAGAAATCTACTTTCTGGATTATCCAAGATAAGCACCAAAAAAAAACCCTAATTCAACCAGCCAGAAAAAAACAAAAAACAACAAACTTCCCCTCCCCAAACATCAGAATCACTACCATCTCCAGGTCTTGAAACATAAATAAAATAATTTAAAAATCATAAAAAAAAAAAAGTTTTAAAATGAAAAAACAGGGAAAAAAAAAATAGAGTTTTATTTGCTTGCTTTCCCCTCTTGCCACAGGTTTAGTGTAATGCTTTTAACAACTCACTCAGTTCTGTGATTTTGAGGAATTCTGGTAACCTCAGGGAATCAGTCACAAACAAAGTGTTACTACCAGAACATCTCTCAGAAATAGGAAGAATCTTTCCTTGCTTCCCTAAAATTATAGAATCATAAAGGTTGGAGAAGACCTCTAAGAGCATCAAGTCCAACCTTGCATTTTCTCATCAATTCCAAATATAGCATGAACCTCTGTGACCTCAAGACTTCTGTTGCAGTGCCTGAATTTCTGCACACACCACAGTGATGTGAACCTAGAGATTTCCAGGATCACCATAAGAGAGAGGAGCTTTGTGCAACATCCATACATACAGCATGGACTGGAAAAAGCTTCTTGGGTTACAACTTTACTGTATCCCTTTATAAATCCCTTGATAGCATTTGACCCAATATATACTCTCTCATACACTGAGCAACAACAAAAAGTGCAAAGCTCTTGTCCTGGCTCCGTGTAAAAAGGGGTTCAGGGCAGGACCCACACGGAACAGAACTATGTACTCACCTCTCCCCCCCCGAGAGAGAGAGAGAGAGACTTTTAAAAAAAAAATGAAGTATATTGTTCAACAAGGAACAGAAAATGAAAAAAGGGAGGTAAGGAAAATAATATATACAAAGATTAGGGGAATAATACAAAAGATAAAATATACAAAACCCTCAGAAATGGTTCCAGGGTCCTACGGAGGGAAAGAACAACTTTCCTCTCCGAGCTCCAGGGCAGGAGTGAAATTAGAACCCACTCCCTGCCTCTTATCAGAGTGTG
>NW_008610588.1:15376-16277 GCF_000691845.1 Merops nubicus | reverse complement strand
GTCACGACCCCATTCCAAGCCTCAAACCACAACAGCTCTGTATGAAGATTTGAGTATGCTGCACAAAAGTTAATTAAGCTGGAAGATTTCCAGCTGGTAATGATTTATACATTTGATATAGTTTGCTGATATTCATGTAACGTTTGTTGAAACAAACCAAACAGCAGAAGTTATGAGGACAGCAAATACTCTTAGTAAGAAAAAAAAATGCTGAACTCAACAGCACTAAAAGGAGTTTGCAGTTTTAACTATGCAATATGACTTTGCTTATAAAAATTCAGAAATTCAGTGCCTATGTGATAGTTCCACAGACCGAGCTTTAACAACTCCACATATGATGGCTCCAGATATTCCAGAATGAGCAATGTTGTTATCAGTTAAAAGATTAAAGACAGTTCTCACAAATTCTGGCAAACATAGAAAATTTCTCTACTTTGCTGTCGTGGTTCAGCCTCAGCTGGCAGCAAAACCAGCAGCCACTGGCCACTACTCCTTCCTCCCCTGCCACCCTGTTGTTGAGACAACCTCATGGGTTGAGACAAGGACAATTTTTAACAGAACAGAAAGGACATTGTTTAACAGAACAATGCAAAGAGAAGCCAGACAACAACAATAATAATACTAATAATAAAACTAGTGAAATAATACATAAAGCAAGTGACAAAAAATTTGATTACCCAGCAAAGCAAAAACACAGCACGCAGACCAGACAGAATGGTGCTGAGCACCTCAGACAGAGAGGGATGAAAAGAGTTCAGAAAAAATGACTGCTACTTACAGAAGACACATAGAAAATGTTTTCTTGTTACAGGATGATGACAATCTACAGTTTTCAATTATTCACATTAATACTTTAATGTCAGTGAGAAGGAGATATTAATGTTTGATTACATTAAAGGAG
>NW_008610588.1:13725-15345 GCF_000691845.1 Merops nubicus | reverse complement strand
TCCTGCTGACAAAATATGAGCCTAACAATTCTTTATTTATATTCTGCTAAAGCACAGGTATGTTTTGAAGAGCATTTCTTTACCATTCACACTTCTTTTTACAACCTGTGTTATGGCTGTCGGGTTTCCTTGTAGGAACTGGTTATAATCACAGGCCTTTTACACACAATAATATAACAATCACATAGCCCCAGCTCAGTCCACATACTATTTCCAAAACATAGCATCAGGGCCATGGAAGGCACTGGAAGAGTCACTCAGGGTATGCATGTCACATACATTTTTGCAAGATTGGCTCCAAGAGCCTATTTGTCCTCATTAAGCTATTGCAGATCAGAATGATTATATTGGTATTGATGTAATTCATGGGAGACATGGATGGAATAAGAGACCTTACCAGAAGATTTATCTAGCACTGTCAAGTAATAATGTTGGTTCTTGGCCTTGTTAGGCAAATATATAGCCAGTAGACAGAAAACTCTGTAAAGAGGACATGCATTTTCATGTCTATTAATCATTACTCCATGTGTATTTCCTATAGCCCCATAAACCAATTGATTATATACCTTCGAAACAAAATCACTAAATTAAAGGAATTCTAAGGGTAAATTTCATCAAACAGAAAAGCACTTCCAGTGCCATTCCGTGTAATGATGCACAGTAAGTATCAGCTTGAAGAAAGGTGCATTTCATAAATATCTTTGGATTCTTAAAAGTCAGTTAGTATGGAAAGAATAAACGGGTCTTATTGCCTACCCAAATTCTCAAAATGCTTTCAGAGTTTTTCAAAATCTCTTAAAGAAACTAACTTGTCATGGAATAAAATCAAAATAATTTCTGCTGAATATTATGTATTAAAGAAACCATAGAGAAGAATTTATGGTCATTTCCACAATAGGCAGTTTTTAAAGTTTTACAGTATCTGTCTTGAGCTCTGATTTTTCTGTATGTTCAACAAATGATATGGAAGTGGGAATGAGTAATGTATCAAAGTTTAATGACAATTCAAAATTACTCAGAATAATGAAAAGTAAAGCTAAACAGAAAAGAGATATAAGTTCATAAAATGAGAAATGAAACCAAATGCTGATAAAGTAATTTATGATACTTTCTATGTTAAGTTGTAGATTTGTTATTATCTCTTAGAAAAGAAAAATCAGAACCTGAAATCTTTTTTGTGTAAGTCAAAAGTACAACAAAACTTCTGGAATTATTATAAAGGAGTAGAGAAGAGAGCACTCACTATACAACTCTGTGGTGGCTGAGCACCTGGAGAATTGCACAGTGTTCACTGTATTCAAAAAAAGATATGACTAAACTAAAATAAAGCTTAAAACACTGCACAAAGAAAGGCAATTTAGGTTATCAAAGGCATGAAAGGCTTCCAAGAACAGCCTTTCAGAAATCATGAATGGTATAAAAAAAGCTGATTAAGAAAACATTACAGCAAGGGAGCACCCTTAAAAGTAATAGAAAAAAACCATGCAACAAAATACTTTCTCAGACATCATATGAACAACAGATTCAAAGAGCTCCTGGAAAACTCAGCAGAAGAACCACTGAACTGACATTTATCAACGAACATCACAATTAAAGGACTTTTCAATGAAGAACATCATT
>NW_008610588.1:0-13694 GCF_000691845.1 Merops nubicus | reverse complement strand
TTAATATTATTATTATTTCCTTTTTGCCCCTGAGCTGAAGACCAGGATGATGCCTGATCTTAAAAAGTTTATTTTGGTGGAAGGATTGGTAGGAAGGCACTCTTCCATGATGTGCCATACATCACTGGCAGTTTATATTCCAACCAGCAAATGTAGCATGCTGTGGGAGCCAGACATATTAAAGAGCTATTAAAGATAGCACAGTGATAAGAATTCATTAGAAAGCAGAAATCTTATGTTCTGTAGAATCTTCTGTTTTTCCAGATATTCTAAAGAACAAAAGGAAAGCTTTTATGTTACATAAGGTAACCCTAGGGCTAAAAATTCCCTCCAGATGCAACATTTCTACAGAAATTTTACTATACCTTCTACCTTCAGTGTTTCTACCAGGCTATTATTTTTTCAATGAAAAATAAACAATTTCTCACTAAAAATTCTCCCATTTTTAATACAGTAACCTTAATGTTTAAAGGATAAAATATAACCCACATAAAGCAGTAGTGTGTAGAAGTGAATGCAGAGAAAACATTAAATTGAAAAGAGAAAAGTTAATACTTAAAAAAAAAAGCCATAAATTACATTTATTTATCCCTTCATGCTAGCAATTCTTCACTTTTAGCAATAAAAAAAAAGCCAAACATATTTATCCCTACATTATGTAAATAAGACATCAACTGTCAATGACAATGCCATCCAGTATGGCAAATTTTAGTTAGGATCATAACTGAGTAACTGTTCCTCTGCTTCTGCTCAGAGGTTGCCAAATCTGCTAAAAAAATGGTACTTGGACTATGATGAAGAAATTATGAAACCCCTGAAAATTTCTATCTCCAAACACTGCTTGGACAAGGGATTAATTCAAGCTACCAAGTAATCAATACTGTTTGACAATATTCTGAAATAGTGGTAGATTTTACCATAACAACAATGGCTTTAAATAAGCCGACCCTGAAGAAGATGATTTTGACCTACAGCTTTGCATACTTCCATTAGTAAAAGGAATCTGCAAACTGCAGCCTCTACAGCAGGATGATGTAGAAACATCTGCTCCACAGCACTCTGCCAACAAAACACAATAGCAACAGAGCATTTGGACATGCTTTATTTATAAAAGAAAAAAGAAAATTACTAGTTTTCGCTAAAGACTTATATCCATGAAATCAGTCCATTCTTAGCTGTATCTATTCTGTCAGCTAAAAAATGGAGTAAAAATATCCTTAGAATTGGCAGAGTATTCCTCATTTTGCAGTACTGGCACACAAGTGTACAGCAACTATATGATTAAGGATATAATAGACATATAGTTATAGGACTTAAAAGGGTCTGTAAGAAAGAACATACTGTAAGATAACATGAACAAACCTTGAAATCTTGATTCAGAGATCATAATCTATTTTTGAAAGGACAGCCAATGACAAGTTGCTTTATCTAGGTTATTATACTTCTAATTATTGCTACATATTTTTAAAGACATTATGGCACTTTAGATCTCAAAAAGCTTTCCCTATAATAAGAATAATGGTAATATAAAATATATATGACACCTACCTATGACGTGCCAATGATACGAAATCAGTGCGGCTATCTTTGAAGAAAACACATTTCTAGATAGGGCTTCCAAATATCCCAGTCCACAAAAAAATCACTTACAAAATCTTAACTCCATGAAACGCTCTGCCCTCTCACAGCTGGAGGGAACAGAGAACTCCCAAGACCCATCATCATGCCCCTAACTCAAAGACTTGCAGGGGCCCTGAGCACCCCTTAGATCTAAGAGACTAACCTTACATGACAGGCCTGTGTTCCTATCTCCTTTTATCACCTGGCACAGCGACCAATTTAGTGACAAGTGTAAGCAACACCTCAAATTTTTTGAGGCAGAAAATTATTCCTAAATCTATATTTGAAAACAGAGCACTGAACCTGAGATGGAAGCAACACCGTTGAAGACTTCACCTGAAAAACAAGCAGTGGCCCCAACTCAGGCACTTGGGGAAGGATCTTCTCTTTGCCCAGTGTTTTTGGCAGCAGCAGCAACTCAAAAAAAGAACCCCATAAAACCTGACAAAGCACAGCCTTCAAAGCAAAAAGCAGTTTACAGAGAAGTTAAACCGGTTTACTTCTGCAGTTGTGGAAGCAAAGAATGTTACTCCTCCAGAGACACATTTTGAAATTAGTTATGCTCACAAATGGTGTAACTGCTCCCTAGATGCAGAGGAGCACGTACACTCACACACGCACACTTCACATCACTGCTTTTACTCCACAAGCATAAGTACACTTAGAAATAGAGCATATTTTAAAAACCATGCACTCTAAGATGAATATTCTTGTGCATTCTTTCATGCAGTTAGAAAATTCCTGCATTCTGAATGTTCTCAGCAAAATAAAATGAATGAGCATCTTTTAATTACAACTATTTTCTTCAAAGAAAAAACAGATGTATGTTTCTGAGCTTATTAAAGAGTCTAACTATTGCTAATTATATGATGCATTTTATGACCTCAGTCATAATTTTTCAGCACTTCAATACTGAGGCCCCTGGCGTATACAAATTGGTATATATGCTACTTATTTTAGTTTCAAATTGAAGAATTTGGTAATGTCAGAACAAATAAAAAGACTTTATGCAAAACTTTTATTTCACAAGACAAGTACCACTGGCTGACTCAAAGCAACATTTACTTTTTTGTTTATGTCTCCTACTGTGTTCAAAAGAAATAATCAAAATATCTTTCCCATTACTGTCACTGTACAGAAAATTTCGTTTTATTTTTAACCTTATTTTCCCTCTAATGCCTTCACAAACAAGATGAGAAAAAGGAAATACTCTTTTATTATTCTTTCCCCATGGAGAAAATTCTATCCCCAGTTTCAAAAAAGAATCCACCAAATAAACAGAAAACTAAACAAAAAATAAAACAACTGCCCTTCCTCCCCACCCAAAAACGTGTCCTTCTTTGAGTTAGAACAGAACTAATTCTGTTCACTGATTTTAATTTTCAGCTCAGTCTCTTCTAAGTAACTGCACTTTCTGAAGTTATTGGCATAGTTTCACAGACAGTGTCTGGTTCGAGCAGTGATAATGCTCCATGTTTGCAGCTACTACCAAGGACTGTTATGCAGAAAGGCTCTTGCTTATACTTGCTCCTAGGTAGACCAAGGTCACTGTTAAACCCTACGTGCCACGCTGGAAGGGCCAGAAAGTAAAAAAGGCTGCACTTGTGGGGAGGAGCAGACAGGAGATCCAAAACTGACCACCAAGGTGTTCCACCTCATATACATCCTAGTCAGTATAGAGCTGAGGGACCCAAGAGGGTCAAGCTCTCTTCTTCAATGGCCAATGTTTGAGGAGAACTCTGTTCATTATGCCTTCAATCCTGACCTGTGTCATCCTGAATTCAGTTCCAGAATAAAGGTCCTGAGTCCTGTTCACATCTGTTGCTTCATCCAGTCTGGGAACTTCCCCAGTGCCTGCCCACAGCATCGTTGGTGGTGGTGATGTAATTGCCACTGGGAGACTGGGTTTGATATTGCTTTTGGGTATATTTGTATATTTTTCTTTTTATTGTTATTATTTCCATTAAAGCTGTTTCAGGCTTTTCTTTCGCAGTCTGTCAGTTTCTCTGCCTTATTCCTTTTCTCTTTCCCCTGGGAAAGGGCAAAGGATTAATAGAGAGTGTCTGTAATTCATCTAGTGGTCACACCACTTCACACAGTGGTACTTAAAACTGGAAAGATATTATAGAGGTTAAAAAATAATATATATTTATAAAGCTTATGTCTGGCTACATAGTTTAAGAGGCATTTCAAAGATGGTGGTTTTCAATTGTTTACTAGGTTTTTGTATTTGGACGGGACGTGCTTAGATCAAAATCACTACAAACACAAAGAATGGTTGGAGCATTGTTTCTCATTTTGTGTAAAAGGGACTGTGCTAGAACCCGTTGACCTGTGTTGTAGTAACAGCCACCACCAATAAGAGAAAAATAATTTTAGATTTCACTGGGACCTTTCTCTGCTGTACAGAAGAACGGAGTTTTATCTTGACATTGAAATGCAGACCTTCTGAGTGACAGTAGGAAGATGGGCGTTGAAAGTTCTACCTCCCCCAGAAGCAAGTGCAGGTGGTGCTCTGCCATCAGCTGGGAGAGACTGGTAGCCGCAAAAAGAGAGGAGGATTGAAAACAGTAGTAGTATTTTTGTCATTTCTGGAGACCTTTCCATGGCATAAGTGGTAAGAAAGCTTCTATGATCCAAATTACACTATTCTTAAAACAGCTAAGCCTTCATCAGGAAAAGAGAAGTGTAACTGACAGCGTTTGTTTCATCAGAACCACATATTAGAGACTCAGCTGGCAGTCACAGAAGCAAACAAAGGCCAAGAACAAAAATCAACAGGAATCAGATGAGGAAACCTGGTTTGCAGCCACAAATTGGTGCTAGCAATGAAAACCACCCTTATTAGTAATTTGGAATCCTCATACCACAGGACCCTGGCTGGTGAGTGTTCAGAATAAGGGAAACTCATTTCATTTGTCCTCATAAATAATATTGACATATTTACGAGAAGGTATTTTCAATTATTCAGTAGCTAGGCACACAAGGTCCTCTGCAGCTTAAGGCCCTTGGAGATAATATTTTTTCTCAAGCTACTGGGAGGAGCAGGCCTGCAACATAGCCTTTTTTCTGTTAATAACTGAATTTCTAGACATAACACATGAAAAAGGCAATACTCTTGAGATTTACTAATGTGAGAATAAAACTGTCAGACTGCAGTCAATAAAATTTTTAAGGAGTATTCACACTTCATATCCAGTGATTTCTTGAGAC
Source organism: Merops nubicus (assembly GCF_000691845.1). Taxonomy (NCBI): domain Eukaryota; kingdom Metazoa; phylum Chordata; class Aves; order Coraciiformes; family Meropidae; genus Merops; species Merops nubicus. The sequence goes on along the minus strand of NW_008610588.1, from coordinate 8,861 downwards.
ATGGTGCGCAACAGTCACTAATGTTTAGGCAATCAATACAGAATTACAAGACTGGTATCATTCTTTTATGGGTATCTTTGTAATCAGTTCCCTGGCACTCTACCCAGAGCTCTGCACAATGCTTTAGAGGGAAGACTCTACAGAGAGTGATTAAAGGCAAATACACCTACCTGCTCAGATTTATGTAACTCCAAAAAAAATTTTGCTTGTGGAGAATTGCCAGACTACATGGAGGAAAAACATTTAAAACAAAATGTCATGTCTTTGGTGTTCCAAATAAGGAATAGAGGTATAAGGGACCAGCTCATGACGTTTTCAAAATTGTGCAAGGTTTTTCTTTTAATTTGGCAAATGCATGCAAAAAATTTGGCATAGCTCAAATACAGGTGAAATGTGCACATGTTGTGTTTCATACAACACTTACAAGAGTCTTTAATGTTTAAAGAGTGTGCAGATAGCATTGTATTTTGGAGGTTAATTGTTCCTAAATCAGTTCCTAAAGTATATGGAAGACATATATGAATACACACACACTTCTTTTAACTCCAAAAGGGGAGTTAACACAGCGCAGCATCACATAGGAGTCTTCTTCCTTTCTCATCTTATCAGCCAGACAAGATCATACCCAAGATGAAACTAGATTTTTTTACTGTGTAGGGACTTAGAGTTGCTATAATGACTCAGCTTCACCTTGTGCAACCTGTTTGGTAATAAAGAACTAATGCTAGTGATAAAAAGACACTGTCATCTGTGATTTGGAAAACAGAATACGACAAGGTCTTAGGGAAAAGAAAAAGAGTACTAATTCAGATCCTCAAACATGATGGTCTGTCAAATGTGTAACATTTCACCAAGAGTAACAATAAATTTGAAGCTTGACTTTCTTTTTCCAATAAATTAGTTCCACAGCAATTATTAAGGAATCTCTCTTGAATAGACAGTGACATGTTACAGCCTAAGACATATGTGTAGAACAACATAGCTTTTCTATGGGAGGATTAAAAAAAAAAAATAGAGGAAATGAAGTATTTTTTACATATTTATACAGCAGTTATTACTACTCTTATAACTGCTTTCTGTTAATGAACTATACATTACAATATTCCAGCATCCCACATTAAAGTACTGACTGTCACAGACAGTAAACAGAACTATGACAATGTAGTATGTAAGTCTGACACTTAAGGTGCTAAGAGAACAGGAATTCAATGTCAGATAGCAAAAGTGGAACCCAACCACAGAATCAGGTGCACACCTGCACCCATACATGCATGCACAGAAAATATGCCCAGGACAGCAGCCACTTCTGCCACTTGTAGCCACCAGGAAGTTGAACAGATCAATTAAACTAATCAGTAATAAAGTGCTTCTTAATTCACAGGGTATTAAGAGAGAACTGCCTTGGTTTTGTTACATCAAAATGTTTTATTTGCATTCTTAAATGGAAAGCAAGACACTCTTCATGCAGGGAGCTGTGGGGTGTTGTAATTCTGAATTATACAGATTCACAGAACGTTAGGGGTTGGAAGGGAACTCTAAAGATCATCTAGACCAACCCCCCTGCCAGAGCAGGGTCACCCAGAGTACATCACACAGGAACATGTCCAGGCGGGCCGTGAAAGTCTCCAGACTTACTGATTTATTGAAGAAGGATCCACACTGGAGCAGTCCATGAAGGACAGTGTCCTGTGGGATGGACCCCATGCTGGAGGAGGGGAGGAGCACAAGAAGAACGGAGCAGCAGAGACAAAGTGTTATGAACTGACCACAGCCCTCATTCCTCATCTTCCTGTGCTGCTTGGGGGGAAGAGACAGAAGAGTGAGGAGTGTAGGAGTGAAGATGAGCCTAGAAAGAAGGGGTGTCAGTTTTTTGTCTTTGTTTCTCACTGTCCCACTAGATTTCTAAATGGCAATAGATTAAATTAATTTTCATCAGGTCAAGTCTGTTTTGCCTCTAATGGCAACTGGTAATTGATCTCCCTGTATTTATTGTGACCTATGAGCTTTTTCACCTTATTTTCTCCACCAGACCTGTTGAGGGAGAGTGATAGAGTAACTTGGTGTGTGTCTGGCATCCAGCCAAAGTTAATCCACCACAAAGACACAACACTTATCTTCGTTTTCCCAAATTAGAGTTTTTTGCTGTAAAAACTGGTGCTACATTTTTGTTTCGGCTAATTAATCTCTCATTGGCCTCCCCTTTATTACCATTGCTTACATTTACTTAGTCTAAATAAACCATGGACTTCTTCCTTCTGTCCCATGCCTTCTCCACATTTTATCCACGCTGCTCAGGAAAAAGATCTGAGAAATGGTTTCTAGACTCAGCCACAGGAAAGATTTAACAGCCTGCCTGAGAGGAAGTTTCTGCTTAACAAGAGTCTCCTCTGACAACAGCTCTTGATATTGGTTTCCCTCTTTAAAATGATTATGGTGCAGTATGCTTTGTATTTGATTCATAATCACAGATTAACAGCATAGAGACACGTAGGGGTGGGGGAAAGAGAAGACCAAGCACTAACCATTCATAAAACACAAAGTACAGCTTCATGTTTTAAAGAATACAACTTACACGTGCACAAAACTCAGTCACACAAACAACAAACGTGCTTTCAAAAACTTATACAATTATAAATGCAACCTCAACCACTTACAGACATTCCACGGAAAAATTAAACAAATTTAAAATTCAAATGATGAAATTAAATCCCACCTCAGTATCAAGAATATTTTTAGTAACATCTCTGATTATATTAAGAATTTATTGTCCAAGAAGATCAAGGTACGTAAGTTCCAGAACATAATGGCTTTTAATACCTATGATATTTTTCATGTTTGGGCTGACACTTCAAAATCTATTCACAGATGTAACAGATTTATCCATTTATTGCTGTAGGTAAGTAAATTGCTTAAGAGCTACTCCTCAAAAAATACAAAGAAAATTATCTGCAGTAAATATATATATATAAATCATGTCAGTATACGTGTTATAATACACAGTATTTCTTCCACATAAGCCTTTCTTCTCAAGATCTTGACATTTGCTTGGTTAATGATTTGTAGCAAAAAGAAAAAAAAGCCAGCTGCAGGAAGAGAAACATATTGAGAAGATATATATTTGCATATGCAGTTAAAAAAAGAACAAAAAGGTACTTAGCCTATTGTTTTCTTCACCACCTCTATTTAAATACAGTCCATTTTGATAACAATTCTACATCCATCTGTTTTGTTACTACTAGATATGGCTCTTTCATTTATATTAAACAGTCTGGTAGAACTGCCTGAGACAAAATAAAAACAACACAACTGATAACTCACAGAATGCCACATCCTCAGCTATTTTGCTTTGGTGATGCAAAATCTTCCCACAGAGGGAGGTCGATCTTATGGCTGCTCCTTGTTCAAATACTCACTAACTACAAAGAAAAGTGTACTGCATGAAGAAACCACAGTGAAAATGATGGAAATTTCTGACCTAGTTAGATAGAAGTTTTGAGATACGACAAAAGAACAAGCAGAGAAATACAGTATCATTTATTTCAGCTTGTCAAAAGGGTTTCATTAAATTATGTTATTCAAAGTAATGAATAAAAGGTAAAAGGAGATACCTAATTCTTCCCTGCTCTTTTCAGAATGTTTGCAATCACTGTACTAATATTACTGTATTTTTCACAGGATGTATGTAGCATTTATGTGAATCACATTTGCAATTATACACACACAAAACCACACAAAGAAATCATATTCAAAAGATACAAGTTGCAAAATATGTATTATCTGCTGCATGTTGAAGAGTTCATTCTTTTACTTCACTGCTTTTGTGGAAAAAAAACTTTGCTTGGAAAACTTTTTCTTTGCGCTTAGGAACAACAGGACTGTAAAAGATTGACCTGCAGCAATACCCAGGTATGCCTCAAAGTTGAAGCATTAAAAAAAAACCAAAAAATTCTCGTTTTATTAGGAAAAATAATCCAATTTCAGTCAGCTGTTAAGCTCGGATTCTACAAGGAATAGAAACTGGAGAGTTATGGAAATGGAAAAGAAAGGAAAAAGCCAGCCAGCCAGCAAATCTACAGCTCTATTTTCTTCTTCTCTACTCCTTGTGGAAAGGGGACGATCAGCAACAGTAGAGAAAACAAAACAAAACAATAACAACCCACCACCTTTACTTTACATTATATTATTAGTGTTTACCAGAATTAAATTTGCTTGGCTCTGCAAAAGTATCAGTGAAGTGAACAGAGAAAGCACTGCAGTTAGAGGGGCAAGAATTAAGGGGGAATTAATGCGGATATGTGCACATGAAGTATCTGTAAATATGTTCCATAAAACAACTTACATTCTCAGTGAACAAGCTATGAAAATGCAGCAGTCCAAATTGTGCAGAGGCCAAACTACAGAAAAGTCTCATGAATCCTTCCTGAACTGTCTGTGAATTACTCTTTCAAGGAGCAGAAATGATAGAATGAATTAGCTAACCAACAGGGGACAAACTAAAATTCAAGCTAAGATTGAAAATATCAAATAATTTTATTCAAAATCCAATCGGTGAATATATTCAATGGTTCCACAGATTTATTTAGCATTCTATTTTCCCTTTGAAATGACACTGCAATATTGTTGTCATCTATCATGGAAGTATTTTGATGATACGGGGAGAGGTATTTTGCTCCCTTATCACCCATATGGATCACAGCCTCTTATCCTAAAAGTCTCTGTGTAATATTTTATAATTATCTTTTCTGGTGTCCTTGGAGAGCCAGCAGTCCTCAAATGTGCAATCACACTATTGCACATTATATAGCCAATACCACTCATCTTTCCCTGTACATAACTATAGTGTTAATGTTTACAGTGGGATGGGAACTACAGAGCTATAGAACCATATAACTCACTAATACTTAAGTATTACTGTAATAAACATGATTAATTCTTTTAAAATATCTATGATTACACATTAGGCTTAAGAAATATTAAATCATATTTCACATATTGCCATTATCTATCTCATACTACTAAAATATTTCTTAAATATTATTTCTTTTTAATATTCATTTGTTTCCTCCACGCTTTAATAAAGTGCCCCCAAAAATTCTCCACACCCACTCTATCTCCAAAGCATTTTCCCTGCTTTTAAGAGATGTAGAACAGGAGACCCTCACACAAACAAGACATTCCATCTTCCAGCTGCTCCCTGTCCATGACAGATTTTGCTTTTGAAAGGTTTCAGTAAGCCCAGTGGCTTTGGGCTGCCTTATTCCACTGCTTTCCACTGATCACAAACCTTGCCAGGACTCTCCCTACCTGTTATTAGTTACTATGGGGTTGCCACAAAGAGAAATTAAAATCTTATTGTAAAAGCTCCAATTACATGAGCCTTAGCCAGAGCTTCTTTATGAATGTTATCACCAGTTGAGAGCACAAAGTATACATCTTTTTTTTGTGAAATAAACCCACTAAAAGAACAAAAGATGTGAATTTCAAAATCCATATTTGTTTCTGTTTTTCTAACTCTAAGCTCAGCCAGAGACTTTGAGGATAGAGATCAGATCTTATATGCAAGCTGCTGCAGAAAAAGACTTGTTCTTATTTGATTATTTTAAGGATTTCATATGCATATGATAGGTCTAGTAGAAGAGAAAGCGACCAGAAGATCTAAATGAAAACACCAAATGTCTAGATTGTAAGTGTTCACTCTGTTCAGAAAAAATCAAAACAACAAAACAAAACCACTTACGTAAATCTTAAAAAGACTAGAAAACTGCATCTTCAGAGCAACCAACAGTCCCTATTTAGTGATAACAGCAGCTGCTGATTCATAGCAATTGTCTTTCTGCAGCAGATGGGTTTGCAAACAAGTATTCAACAGCAAAATGAAAGCATATGACTGATTTTTCAACTCCATTCACTGAGGATGTATTAATATTCCTTTACTGTTAGGCATACTATGAGGCAAAGACAATGGATTGTAATAGTGATAAAGATAACTGGAAATTAGTAAAGTGCACTTATACTAATTTGCTCTCCATTTGTAATTAATCACCCAATCTTATTAACCAAGCTTAAATTTACACCTTGCTATATCACTAGTATTGAGGTATAAGCAAAACAAGATTTAAGTTTGAAGAAGTTCAGTCCAGAGAGAGATGAAGTGATTTCTAGGTAATGGAGTATTTTAGGCCTATGTCTTAATTCAAATTCATTCATATTATCTGTGTTTGCTTCCTTGCTGCCAGTTCGTTACATTTGGTTACTCTTTGGTTATCAATCACACTATATTCTCTGTACTGTTGTCCTCTGATCTTATAGCAAAGTTTGTACAGATATTTGGCATGAAACTGCCTTTTATTTCTATTTGAGGAACAAAGAATTTTAGTGGAATTTTTCAGGAAAAAGCCCTGATGCAGCTTTGAAAGGTAAGGTCTGATTCCCCGACGAGCCTCTGTGAACCTACACATAATCATGTAATCTCCTTGTATTATCCACTACACACACACCTAGAATTACACATTACTGCTTGTACAAAAATGCAGCAACTCATTTTTAGAAGCATTTGCTCATTCTAGCAGAGAAACATTCTGTAAAATGGAGTGGAAAATGAAATCAGTTTCTAATTTTATCACTTTCTTTTTAGCATTCTATGTTCTTAAAAAGAAGTCGGTATGAAAGCCTTTTGTTCATGGGAATCTCTGGGACTGTTTCTGGCATACATTGTCACAGCTGATATATGATAACAAAAGACATTTATTTCTTTTCAGTGTTCTGAATGCAGATTAAGGCAGTATTTACTGCAAGTGTATGACAAAAAGTATTTTCTCCTTCCACCTGTATTCAGTCAAGAAACATCTGTTGTTATCCACTATAAAAAAAAAAATTAAATACTAGCATGTGACTGGTTTCTGCTTGGCTCTTCTGTTTAAGGATGCAAGAGGAGAAACATAGGAATGTTCAACTATTCCATTGTCCCTTTTTCCTGTGTCAGGTGATGTAAAACATTACCATCATTTCTCTTTCAGAGGTTATTCAATACTGACATTTGCACTAACTGAGCCTCTGGAAAAGGACTCAGACAAACTACTGAAACAAAGGGATAGACATAGAGTTTACAGGGGAAAAACAAAACAAAACCAAAAGAATAAAAACACAAAACCCACAAACAAACACCCCACAACTGCTTGGAGTTTCTACAAGAGTATGGAGAAGGGAAAAAAATTAAATCAGAAATTACAGTCTCACCTCCAACTCAGTGAGCCCAACCATTTCTTCTTTCTAGCTGATTCCGTCTCTAAACTTTCTCACTGTGAAATTCTAAACCCAAGAAGTGGTTTCCAGACAAAACTACCTAAGAAAGATGCTACACTTTGCAACTTAACTGCCTCCTTCATACAATGTGAAATGAGATCAAAGCAAAAGCTGGAACCTTTCTGGCTTTTCCAGAGCATCCTGTGAAAGGTAACAAAACCAGATGCTACTGTAGTGTCTCAGGGGAGACTGGGGGGTGTGTGTGTGTGTGTGTGTGTGTGTGTGTGAAGAAAGATAAAAAGTTCTCAAAAAAGTTCTGAGCCATCTAGTCCAAAGCTCAGTAACAAACCATTCTCATGATAAACAGTACAAAAAGTTAGCAAAAACTGTTACCAATTTCAATTAAATTAAATCTTATTTGACAATTAGGTAAAAAAAAAGGCGAAAATTGTGTCTATCGTGTGCTTTTTTTTTTTTTTTTTGTAATAAAACTGTCACTGGTAAAATATAACCAAAAAAATTCCTATTGCAATTAAACATCAAATTTAAAAGGAGTTGGCATTGTTCTTTTATTCTGTACTTTCTATTCCAAGCTTTAGTCTACACTATTTTATCCATCAAGGTTTTTCAACTTGCAAACAATTCAGTCTTTTATTTATTTGTCCAATAAGAGATGATAGAATTCTGTTCAGAACTTTTTTGAAGGTATGCTAAGTAGTTTTTTCCTGGTGCAAAAGCTAAAGACTGTAGATTTCTTTCAAGAGATCACTAGAAGTTAAAATATAGAACAGAAAAACAACTCCTCTGTTATTTTCAAGAGGGAATTCACAAACATGACAGCTCCCAATGAACACATTTCTTAAGCAGGTTATTACAAACTTCTTCACACACAAACAAAACGTAACCAACAAACCATAAAGGAACTACGAAAATTATGTATAGATAGACTAGATATTTCCCTGTCAAATATACTCTGTTTTGGGCATGGCTTCTGTATTCTCTCAGTGTTATCTGTTTACCAAAAAAAAAGGCCACATAAGACTGGAACGATACCAGGATTTTCCCTACTTACTGGAAGTTTAGCATTGAACTGTTTAAGGAAAACCCAGAACTTCAGGATGAAAACTGCTCGTTTAAGAACTGCAGACACGATTGCATTTTTAAAGGGTGAAATTCACTTCTATATGGAACACCAGTTAAAGGACACAAACACTAATTTGTACATGCTATGAATCTCATTTTATCTCGAGGACAAAAGCTCAGGTCCGGATGATCCAAGTCTACTTATATTCCTGAGACCTTAGGTTCTGAAGGTTTACAAGCAGTCAAGAAAGAAAGATGAAATGGGGACCTGGGTAGAACTTAGGTCATGTGGATTTATACATAAAATCCCCCTTTTGCAAGCAGCCATGAGACACCTCGATGACTTTGAGAGATCTGACTAAACGGCACAAGGACAAGGCTGCTTCAGCAACATGTAGACAAGTGATCTACCAGAGAAATGAAATTTTCCCTGATCAAATGCTTTGCATTAATCCATGGAGAACACTTGACTGTGTGGTGAGGTTTCTTTCAACACATTGTTTGCGTCTCTTCACCATCATTATCTCTTAAAGATT
>NW_008610587.1:0-40522 GCF_000691845.1 Merops nubicus | reverse complement strand
GAGGCAGGGAGACCCCCAGTTCCCCCAGCTGTCGCCCGGAGTCATGCCGCCCCTGGGCACCTGCAAACCCTGGCCCAGCTGGCGGGACGGTGCTCAAACATGTGTGTTGACTCCCATGCCAAGCAAACCATCAAATTCCAGCTGCAAGCTGGTTTGCACGCGTTTACCACCAGCGAGCCTCCAGGCTATCCCCTCCACGCCCCAGGGGCAATATACAGGCCGATGTCCTCATTGCCTTCCTCACTGATTCATTTCCTACATCTCCCAGCTTTGAAATGTAACCTTGGCAGGGCGGTGACGCACGCCCCGTGTCTGTGTCCTCCCACACGTCTCCACAGCCCTCGTCCTGCCGATTTATCCCCCCTCCAGGGCCTTCCATGGCAAGATTCTATGGGGTGGCTGCCCCTTACCAACATCTCTGTCAGTCTGTGCTTCACGGCAGGCCCTATCCAACACAGCTGTTCAGTCAGCAGAAGAACAGTGTGAGTCTGCCCCGTGTAGACAACTTGTTGTTTTGCGAGGTCAAAGGTTTCAAAGGCTGTAACTGTACACATCCCTGCAGGGCTGTGGTGTTTTGTGTTAGGCAGTGTGGGAGGTCAAGGCAGGCAGGGGCCAAGCATGTCCTTGGCCTGCCAGGGAGCAGGCCAAGACTCCCACACAGGACCTTTCCTTATTCTAGGGCTGTAAGAAGGCAAGAGAGAGAAGACTAATCTTCCTCCATGGGCAAACCTGTTCCCTTCAAACCAAACAAAACCTCAGCCCCTTTGGCTCCAAGGAGAAATTAATGCCTGACTGCTCTCCACCACCTCCCATGTGCTCCCAGCTGTCTTCTTTAGTTCTTGGAAAGGAAGACGAGTCTCACGTCTTTTTCTCTGGTCTGAAAAGAGGACCCCAAAGGAGTGAAAGGTAAGGCCAGACCCGGATCTGAGGGCCAGGCTCCCTGCTGTGGCCCACAGTGCCATCGTCTGGCTGCTAGCTTCTCAGCTCAGATCCTGGAGACCAGCCCCTCTGCATCCAGGACACCCCGAAGTACAGGAAGCTTTTCCAAAGGATATCCCAGTCCACATTAGGCAGGCAGTTGCTTGTCCAGGAAAAATATGGTGGAAACTAGAGCTAGGCAGCTCCTTTTTTTTTAGGGTCTGAAGCCTCCAACCCTCTTCTGATGATGGGGATATCATGGCACTGGTGGGACTGGAGGGCTGTCATTAGAAGTAACTTACGGGCTTGCTTCATCTGGAAGACAGTGATGTCCCCATGGTGTAGGGCACGAAGGGAGAGGAACCCTAGAAGAGGCACCTCTGAGCACATATGGGCAGTCACAGCTAAATGCCAGAGGTAAGCTGCTGTGCAAAGGATCACAAGCAGGTGTGGCATTTGTAGTGGGTCACTGTCAGGATCTTCCATGGGTTTTCATCTCAACTGAGCAGTATCTAAACAAATCTCAGTTTTCATGTGCTTCTGCGGAGGTGGTCACAAGAACACCACCACCTATAGGCTTCTCTTCAGATCACAAGTCTTCAAAAATCCTTTTCAGCTGAGATATGATCCATACTGTACCCTGAGACAGCTACACTACTGCCAGGAGTGTTACTTAATCAGTTTTCCAGCTCAGCCTTAAACCCTTATGATAATTTTTAATATGACAGTGACCTGTAAGGTAGGATCGCTGACCTGAGCAGCCCCCCTGTTTATCTCATCCCTGGGAAGCATGTCAGGAAGCCTGACTCTGGCTGAGGTTTCAGAGAGTCTGGCTGGAAGGGGTTCCTTCCCCACCACACTACAGCACTGAGATGCTCACCAAAGGTGAGAAGGAGTTGGACTCAGGTCCTACCTTTTAATGAAGTGATCTCTGGTCTCCTCAACCACTGGTCTGGATGGGGCCTTTTGTGCCTTTTTTAAAAGCTAGTTTATTTTGCATAGCCTAATTAGTTAGCCGTTGATCAGCAAGGGAAGGCAGCAGCCACTCACTAGCCTACAGTGCATTTGGCTGGGAAGAGGGAGTCCTGTGCCACTGGGTACTTCACCTAGTTCAGTCTGGGAGAAGGGGGCTGAGATCCAGTGTGCCTTAGCTGCATGAGGAATACCCCAGTGCAGTCATCTTCATCTCACTTTGATTTCTGCACCCCTGACATATTTTCTAGCAGAAGTATAGTCTCTCAAAAAATAACCTACCTGCAGATAGCTCTGTAGACCATTGAATTCTTCATCCCCTTTCACAGATACCTCCATGAACATATGGACTGAAAGCTAGTGCTAGCCTGCATGACAAGGTCACTTCTGCTTTCCTCTTCTGGTTCAACAAACAATCAGCGCCAGCTCTCCCCAGAGGGACCTCAGGGAGCCCATCACAGATATCCCAAACCTGAGGGTGATATATGTTGGAGAAGCACCTCCAGTTTCTCTTGAACCGGACAGAGAAGAGGATCATATTTTTTTTGGTGTCTGCTGCCTGTGACACACGGCACGGCTGTTTGGGAGACACAGCGAGGGAGGGCGTTGACTGCTTCGCACCGGTACCTGGCGCAGCCGTCAGCGCTATGAGCTTTTGGCTGAGGATCCCCCTCGTCCGGCACCACCAACCCCAGCGCTGCCCCCCGGCGCTCCTGCAGCTCTGGAGGCTGGCCCGGGCCCTTCTGCCAAGCACCAGCCGGGCTCCGAGGGAAGCCGCGGTGGCGGAGCTCCATCTAGTGCCGGCCCCGGCGGCGGGCCGGGGACCGCGGTCCTCCCGAGGCCACCCCGTCCCGGCGGCGTCCCGGGGAGCTCTCCTCGGAACCGGGATCAGCCCCTTCTGTTCCTTCTATTCCTCTGCCTAACTTAGTGGATCTGGTTTAGACTAACGGCATCTCTGATGGAGGTCTTCGAACAAGCTTAACTCTCCCCATTCACTACAGGGGGAATTCAGCTCTTTCTCCAGAGAACCTGTTCCTGGAGGCAGGCACAGGTTAGTGGTCTGAATCCTAATGGGAGAAATGTGGGCATCTTCTTTCAAGAGTCATGAAATCAATCCTCAAACAGCACTGGCTGCAGCTCTGCACAAACCTCAGGAACGGCTCAGCACTTTGCTAACTCGTTTTGGAAGCATCCTGGTAAAGAAATGTACTCCTAATATGTTTTTTTTTACACTCCTAATATATTTTCACTGAATATTTCCTGTAGCTTTGTTCCATCCCTCTCTGCTGTGTGGAGGAGCAGATCCACAACCCTCCATGTGTCCAGCTGCTACAGGAGGGTCTTCCTCCTGATTGTGCTTCCTCATAGAGTGCCGTGTTGCCTGAGCTGCTTTTCATACGTGCATCAGGAGAAGCTTGTGTCAGCTCCAAGGTTCTCTGTTTGCCTTTGTATTACTCAGTCTCAGCTCAGTAGTGATGATGGGGCCCGATGACCTCTGTCCGCTCCTTTCTTCATCTTGTAGAAAAAACACTTGACACAACTTTCTGGCATGTTTTAAAGCACATGGGATTCCCATCTGTTCCTCTACAAGCCAAGTTCACATCTGCTTAGCTTCCAGGGCCAGCTAGGCTTGGATGCAACCAGTTCAGTGTTAAGCTCCTCTAGCTGAGGCTGAAAACTCTCTGCACAAAGACACCCAACTCCTGCTTCCCGGCTGGCGCCAGATGTGTGCTCCTGGTGCCGAAGAGGGACACCTTGCTGCTGGATGCTTTGAAATTGTGTTACGAGTATGTTAAAAGTCATCCATACTTTCCAGAAAGTGCAATGTAAAAGTTTTATTTCCATCTTTATATTTCCAAATTATTCTTCAGCAGTTTATACCTGACAATTCCTTGATGATTTGACAATGTTAACAAAAATATACAAATCATAATCACTGTATTAGAACATTCATTATTTTCAGACAATGTTAGTAAAGAGCAGCTTGATTTCTGTGATAGCATGGTCTATCCAAACAGTTATCAATTTATAATACTTGCCACTGGAAACCCTAACTGCAGTTAGCATCTTGTAAAATATAGAAAAGAAGAAAACTGCTAACCAAGATATTCTCACCTTTGATTCACTGTGATGTAGAAAATGTGTCCCGTTAGTCCTTATGAAAGCCCCAGTTATAAATCCTCAAACCTCATTATAAAAATAATGTGTCTTTTTACCTATATCAAAAACTCATGAAGTCTCTGGTTACTGTCCTGGGAGTCTGGGATAAAGTTAAAAAGAGACATACTCTCATTTTATTGCAGCAGGGTTCATAAACCCAGGCTGACTTCTGGGAATTTGGAATGATACTACATTCCTAAATTGCTACAGAAGACAATTTCTTTAAAATTAAACAATTTTATTGATATTAAAACACACAAAGCCCAAATAATAGAATTAGCTATAACTCAGTTGAAGTGAGACTTCCAGTTGGAGATGGCCACCTGGATTTTCTAGACCAGGGAGGCAGAAGGTCATCTCCAAATATCACTCCTCCTGCTTCTTTTTAGGTGCTTAGGTAGAAAAGAATCACTCACTCTAAGTGTCTGCCTCTCATCAGGGTGTGCAGAACCTAGTCTGGGCGACTAGAGACTACCCAAGTACCTAATGCGTGATGAAATGAACTCACCTGAACTGGACACCTATTGGTGTTCACAGAAGTTGAGATGTTCAGGATAAGACAGTTATTAATATTTATAGTTCCTTGGAAAACAAAGCTGGTATCTTAAAATTTGGGTATCTGAAGTCGGCTACTCCAATGGCTTTTTTTTCCAGCCCTCACTGACATTGGGAGATGAAGATGTGAGTAGTACTTTTGGAAACCACACCAATTTTCTTTAGGTGCATAATCTGTTCTTGTAAGCACTGACTAAAAAAACCCTGTATTTTCTTGTGTGTGCTTGCAATATGGCAAGAACAGTCTGAATTGAATGCATTGATTAGGCACTATTTACATAAAACCAGGAAAAGAGATATCCAGTTGCAGAGAGACAGCAAAAAGACCATTGCTTCTGTCTTGTGCTAGACATGTTTGCTGAATTTAAAGAAATGAATTGTGTCTTCTCCTCAAAGTAACACTGGTACGGACTAGCCCATAAGAAATGTGAATAGAGCAGCAGGTGGTAATATTTTCTTTTCTTAGGGGTGATATAAAACATCTATGCTACATAGAGTTTATGAAAATACTGAGATCAGATCCATAAACCAGACTATTTTTCAACCTGAGAGTCTTCATGCTGGAGAACAGTTGGTGATAGCAGAGATTCCTCATCCCTGCTTACATGTGGTTTAGTTTTGATGCTGGAATTGTGTGTAGAAACGTTTTTCTTCATATTCTGGTAAATCTAGAATTGGGAAGAGGAAACAAAATATATCTTCTGTTATTACTTATTCTACTCAAAAAAATTGCTCATCTGCCTGTGAAGAAGGCACTTGTAAGGTACAGCCCACCTCCTCTTGAAGGAGACTCACACTCATATCTGCCAGTTACCTTCCCACTGACTCCAGAGGGAGTCCAGACAACTGCCTAAGTGAGCTGGATCTTAGCCAGCCATAAAGAGCTAGGCAGAGGAAAAGAAGGAGACTGCGAAGGAGGAATTCTTTTTCCAGGTACAGTGCTTTGAAGTTGCTCATTAGTTTGCCTCTATGCTCAGCAGTTTCTGCCAGGCTAACGGCCTGCAGAGAGCCTCACGGCTGTCAAGGCAAGAGTCATTCATAGCTCCCCACATTCCCAAAAGGTTCACAAGGACACAGCACTGGGAAACAGTGTGTATAGCCCAGAGTGGAAACCCAGGTAGGAATTGGTAGTTTCAGCAGGGGTTGCTTATCTTCTCTGAAGAAGAGATCACAGTCTGGTAAGGATGCACTATGACTTCCTCAGACCCTATTTATTACTTTGGCTTTTGAGAATGCCATACGGCCCTTCGTGTGTGAAGACAGCAGTACATACTTATAGTGTATACTTATAGTGGCCCCCCAGGAGAGCCCTGGCAGGTGGCCCAGGCTCAGCTCCTCTCCCATGGCAGCTATCAGCATCACCAAAGCCAACTGCAATGGCTCCTGCACAAAGCAAGCATATTCCCATAGCACAGGCTGGGAGATTTCAGCTTTCCAGAGTCCCGCTGCAGGAAGTGGGAGGAAAGAAATCCTCCTCAGGGAAGTCAGGATTCCTTCTGATGGCAGAAAAAGATTCCCCAAACTCTTACATAGATCCATAGGCAATGTATCCAGAACACAGAAAACAGAAGGCTGTTTCTCAGCTCATCGTGATCTATGGGGCTACACATACACACACACACAAAAAAAAAAGAAAAATAATTTCCTTTTTTCTGTGTTTACTTACTGCTCCTTCTGCCTCAGCCAGCTGACAGGCAAGGGAGGAAACCAGCCAAGAAAAAGAGGGTCTTTTTCTGGAATCAAGTGCCCAACAGGACTGCATCACATGATAGCTGCAGGAGAAAAGAAGTGGTATAGAAAACATGTCAGCTGTTGGACTGTCTGTAAGTGACTGCATGGATATGCAGAATTTGGATAGGAGTCACAGGGCAGGAGAAAGATTTTACAGAAAAGGGCTAGATTTAGCGTGCTGTATCAGAGCAGAAGTTACAGAAAGATGAGGAAAAAGGGTACAGTAAAGAATGTGGCTTTACTAGTCCTTAGGAAAATACTCCTCATAGGACTGTAACCAGGATTTCACCCTGGCTGGCACATACTGGCATGCTAACCTTGTTTTCCAGCTTCTATACAGAAAATGGTAGGAAGACAATTTCTGTCTGTCTCCAGGGCTGAACCTGATCCTTGTGGGCTCTGTAGTATTGAGGACATTTTTTCCACGGCAAGTCTTTTTATGTAATTTGAAATCACAAAACTTTTTCTGAGGTTAAAATGCCACCTTAGAGGTCTTGCAGTTTCATCAGGGGCCAGTGCAGTGTCTATCTTCTGAAGTCCCTTGTAAGTGTATAGGTCAATAAGTTCCCTGATATTTATAAGCTCCACAGCAATCTTTCATGGGTCAATCTGCCAGATTCACCTATATCTTTAATTCTATTACAGTCTTTATGTGGAGAGGATAAGAACAGTATAGTGCCATAGTAAGGCACTGAATCCATAGATCATCTATGAAATGTCTTCCAGAAGAGTTCAGACAACACAAAGTCCTTTCCTTTCCTCCATACTCCAGGTCTCATAGGTCTGCATCACCTTTACTTCTCTTTTTCTCTGGGGTCCACCTCTAGACAGAATCCATCCAGGCACAGAGGCACAGGCTGAGAATCATGTACTGACAGCACAGGAATAGCTCCTGCCAAATCTTCCTTAGCAGGGTTTTTCCCTAAGAAGATCCCTAACCTCCTTGAACTGAATCAGGCATGCTAAAGCTTAATTAAAGTTAAAAAGTTCAGAAAAACTCACAACAGATCTAGTTGATATTCAAAATGAATATGGTATAACATAGTTTTTACAAAAAGAAAAAAAAAAAAAAGAAAAAGTCTGTGACCTGAGAACAAGAAGTTCCCCAGGAAAGCAAGGCACAGTTAAATAAAGGTAATAATTTAGTCTTCTCACACACACACACATAAGCTTTAATGTTGATCACTTCTGCTTTAGGACAAAATCTGCAGGATCAAGCAACCTTTTTCAGAGTTAGGGGAAGATCTCACCTTTTGCAGCCTTTTTTGAGGAAAATACAGAGTACAATAAATTAAAGGTCATACAAACAGTGGCTTAGTAAATCTAAATTCCCATGCTGTGTATCAGTCAGGAAATACACTTACACATCTTTTGTAGCATAATATGGTCGGTCCATTTTAAACCCACTTTGTATTAGTTTGTAGAAGTTTGTATCAACCTGAATACCAGGGTAGGGATTTACACCTGTGAAAATATTGGAGAACATATGTTAATTCAGAAGCTGCCAAAACCAAGCAGTGCTCTTTTGTTGTGTTACAGAACATACCCAAAGAGAATATTTCCCATAGTAATATTCCATAAGACCAGACATCACTCTTCATCGTGTACGTCCTCTCGAATAAGCTTTCAGGAGCCATCCATTTAACTGGTAAACGAGCCTGTACAGACAGGGGGAAAGGAGGCCAGGTCATGTTGTGACACAGGCTTTCTAGATGGCTCACTGCAGTTCTCATTGTTTGAGTAGAATCATTTCATGCACGTTTGCTATGTGGAAAGCTGGGCCTCTCCTAGTAGCCTCTTAAATTTCCCTTAAAGAAGGAAACAGACACTTCTAAGGAGACAATTCATCTCACCCATTCCAGATGATGATTTAAGGAGGAGATAAGTTCAACTCTGGAAGAGCCTCCTTTCCTCCTCTGACTTCTAGAATGAGTAGCTCAGATGGAGATGTCTACTCTGCATTTCTTCATATTAGCTGGAGGATCTGGTATACCCCTGCACATATTCTACTGTCCCTACGCTGTTTTTATCCACAACAGCAAACAATTCCCAAGATTTTCCATCAAAGGATTTCATTGTGCTTTAGAGAGCAGATGGGTGCCACCTCATTTACAGTACTAGCTTCATTAGGTTATTTGTAATCTAAGAATCTGAATTTGCTGAAGGCAGGAAAAAGTGAGATTCCTTCACTGTCTGTACAGGTATCTATGAAGCTAACAAGGAATCTGACAATGAAAAGCTTCACTCTCTTGGTTCCTTATTCTTACATTGGTATGAAAAAGAGAGAGCATTCAGGAACTTACGTTGCCCCTGACAATGTA
Source organism: Merops nubicus (assembly GCF_000691845.1). Classification (NCBI taxonomy): domain Eukaryota; kingdom Metazoa; phylum Chordata; class Aves; order Coraciiformes; family Meropidae; genus Merops; species Merops nubicus. Next base: position 31,865 of record NW_008610587.1, on the reverse strand, counting down.
GTTGGAGTCATTCACTACATCTCTGGCAAGGCCAAAGTCACATATTTTCACCACTTTTCCATGGGTCACTAGTATATTTCGGGCAGCAAGGTCTCTGTGAATGCACTTAGAAGGAAAGAAAGGGTTAATGCTCTGCAGCATTGGGTATCATAAGGAGATCATTTCCTTGTCTCACACAGAGCTCTGTGAATTGCTGCCTCTTTCCACTTAAATGGTCTGGCAAATGAGCAAGCTGGACAGCCCCTGGCTGCTGGTGGCAAGGGACAGGCGCCGAGCAGGCAGGAGTGTGCAGCCACTTCTCACCGGGGGCCACGTCTAACATTGCAACCCAGTCTTTGCCCCACAGCTGGGGACGGAGGTGCAGCTCAAGCCTGCCACCGAGTGGCTCTGTTCCTCAGTCTGCCTTTTACAAACTGAAGGATTTTTTTCCATCTTTTCTATCTAAAGTTTGTTACCCTGCACCATACCGATTTCGACTCCAGAAACTCCATTCCTTTGGCAACTTGATAAGAGAAGCAAAGAAGATCTTCAAATGTGAGCACATTAAAATCCTCTTCTTCATCCACTTGTCTGCTTGCATGCTTAATTTTATCTGTAAAATATAACCAGGACTGTGCATTTTCCATGGGCTTCCTCACCTTCTGATTAATTGTACTGACCATTATAAGGATTTTCACATGTTCCTACCAGGAACAACATCACAATGAACATTCTTCCTTTGCATTCTTTGCTCAGACAGAAAACAAAGGAAAGGGTATTTTCATATTCAAATACTATGTATAGCAAGGCCAGAAACATAAGCCTCTGGTCTTAAGTGTTGTTGAATCTTTCTCCAGGAAAATCTCTGCCAGGATGGAAGAGAGAGGCCTCCCATGTGACTGAATCTAGTCTGGTTATTTCAATAATATAATAAATACAAAATAATAGAATTACTAGAGATAAAAGCAATTCATGTCTTACCTTCCTCAGAATACAGCACAATCCCATTTGAGCCAGATGTCACATTCATGTTTTGACTTCTTTGTGTGATTTCAAATTCATCGTCTCTGCACAGGGTCGTTTGGACACTGTACTTCAGGTGAGTTCCCATCCTGGAGTGGGTGACATGTTTGCAATATGGTTACACACAGCAGATCTCATCACATTCTACATATAAACAGTTTTGCAGTTAAAAAGCATGATCAGTTTTCTCTAATAAAAATCTGGGCACTGACATGAATCTTGTCAAAACTGGAAAGAGAAATAAGGGATTGCCTGGGTTTTTTTACAGTCCAGTGAGAAGATCATAAGAAGAATGAAAACTCAGTTGCTCCTAAGGCATGGCTTATTAAAGTACATGAGGACACATTCTTAAGAATTCAAAAATGTCACCAGTTTACAGCACAGCCAGGGATGCAGCTTGAAAAGAGACAGTAGCTTTATAAAGTACTAAACTAATCTCGAATGTTTACCTGGAATTTTGGTCCAAATGGATATTGTGGTAAAAGCTGAAGTTGTGTTGTTTAAAAATATCTGTCAATGTCCAGTGAAACTTTTCTCTCTTGCTCCTTAAGTAGTTCAGAAGGTCACCATAGCAACAGTATTCAAATATCAAGTAGGTTGGTCCTGAAACAGTTTGAAATGTAAATGCCTCCTGCTATCTGTAGCACTCTTCCCATTAAAGCCCTAATGATGCTCCATCTTCTCCCAGGACTAATCTGCATTAAATGTCCCAAGCATCTTCCTTTCCTGGGTAGACAAGCTGTACTGATGGGCAGGCAGTGTTTACTGACTGTAATTACTGACTGTAATGTCCCTTTGGAAAGTCCCTATAGCTGATTCTTCCATGTGGTGCATCTCCCAAGGTGGATTGTCAGTCCCTGTGAAGGCACAAAGATCCTTCTCCACACCAAATGGCACTGTGAGGGACAGCCCAGGCTGTAAGGATAAAATATATTGTCGAAACCATGCACGGTTCAAGCAAAAGATGACCTCTGCTAATTATCTTGGTGCAAATTAGTATCGTCTGACCTAAGCCCTTTCATTTATCTACACTACTTTCATGCTCTAGAAATATCCTTCTGTTTTTGGGAAGGCCACCTGAAACCCTAGTGTGTTTTCTGAGAGGACTAAAGGGAGGGAAAGACCTTACAAGGGGGATGTGTTTGTGGAGCACTAGTCAGGCCATTTCCTCAAGAACAAAAAATACCTCCAATTCCTGACCAGGGAGGCTTTGAGGACAGACATGACAAGCCAGTATGAGCAGAGCAAAAGGCCCAGGGAGAGCTCAGAGTGGTCACATATCACCTCTGCAAAGTCTTACACTGGCATCACAGCTTCTGGTTCAGAAAAACCGAACACAGATTTGTGGATGTTTCTGTCAGAAAGGCCCTGTCAGAAAAGATGGGGCACGCTGTGAGAATCCTGTAAAGTTTCTCAGGGGATGGATGTGAAAGTCTTGAAAGCCACGTAAATGCTTCTAAGCATGGAACTTGGGTAAGGCTGGAAGTTTCCCCGCCCTACCCGCCCAGACTAAGCAGGTCTTCACTTCAGCTCTCCTGCCTACACCATCACTTCTTGCTGAATTTTCCAGAAAGCAGTGGCAGCCTTATAGCTTCAAATCAGCTAAAGCTACTAACAACAGTCTGTTGCTTTCCTCTCATACTTCAAATGTCTTTGCATGACAGTATTACTGTTGATGCAAACCGGGGAAACAGGAGTTAACTATTCTCTTCAGTCTTTCTCACTTAATAAATATCCATGGCAGAAAATTTGCCAAGTTATTAAGCAGCAGATGTTTAAATTCATGATATGTGCAAACACTGGGTAAAACCCTGCTCTTTCCCCAAGCTGATCTGATCTTTAGCCTCTCTCTACCTGCTCCTGTTCACTGCTGGACTTACCAGAGAGGGAGTTCTTGGGAGAGGAATATCCATGCACATTGCCTCAATGATATCACAAGTCACACAATAATTAATTAGTAACATCTTGCCACTTTCATCTTAGCCCATCTTTGCTTAGTTCTTGCCCTCTTGTTGTCTCTCTTGTCATTATTTACTTCTCTCCTCTTCTTTCTTCCCTCTACCCCCACTCTTTTGCACTTTGTTTTCTTTCATGTCTAGTTTTAGGTCATTTTTCAATTTCTTTCTACTACTTCATTGCTTGGTAAGCAATATGAATAAAAAAAAAAAAAACAAACCAAAACCCAAACAAAAAAAGCCTTATGTGAACAGAATCATGTGGATATAGAAGTATTTTATACCCAGTAAGTTTTTCCTTTTCACCTAATTAACTGGCCTGTATCAGTGCCATCACCACTGTAACAGGAAGGGCTGTTGTATCTCTTCATGCAAGTACAACCAGAAAGGACTAATTTCTGTACACATGCATGGCTTTAACTCTGCTTTCAGTTTATCCACATCTTATTTTGGGCCAGTGCAGAACAGAAAAATTGGTGAAGGTGAAGAGGCACTAGTAATATGTGACTAATTACGACTTGTATGTTTTTAATGCTGCTTTCAATGATGAATTTTTTATACGTCTTTTCTGTTCAAGAGTCTTACTTTGTCTGGGGGATTTAACTGGTATCTTTCCACAATTTCAAGTTACCTGACACGGTACAAGCTCCTAGAAGGTTCACAATATTTTCATGGCTTCCGATGTGAGTCATCATTTTCAGCTCAGACATTAGAGCATCTTTTTCTGAAGCATCAGATTTTTCTGTAAAAGCAAAACCACAGATTTGGAAATCTCCAGCAAAGAAATAAAAATGAAAATGGTTGTGATGCTTTTTCACATGCAAGCCTTCATTTCAAATTAATTGTACTGACAGTACATTTGTGAACACCCTAAAATAATGTTGTACGGTATAAAATGTTTCCACCAAAGGTGGAAAATAATAAACGTGTATGTGAGTGTGGATCATCTGAATGTTTGAGAAAGCAGTCATCAGATGTTCTTATTTGTCATTCTTGGGCTGTCAAGGAATGACAGTAATGTATTAAGCACAGAAAAAATAGTGTCAACCCTATTGGACAGAAATGCTAGGGGAAAAAAAAATCTTAACATTCATATGGCATACAATCAGTTGCAATCCAATAGCTAAGGTCACCCCGTGTTTCAGTAATAGCTTTAGGCTTGGTTTTCAGCAAGTATTTGGTCCTCATGATCTCAGTGAATTGGAGACGTGAACCCAAATGATCAAGTTGAACTTCCATAAAGACAACAGCAAAGCAGTGGATCAAGGAAGTGTAAGGCTGATGCACATGTGTAAATAGGGGATGAAGAGCTGGAAAGTAGTGCTGGAAGGAAGGGACTGTGTGGGCACACAGGTGAGCAGGGTGCTGGTGCTGCTGCCAATGTGAAGCTCATCTTGTTATGTATTGACAGAGTTGTGGTTCAGGAACCAGTGAGGCAGCCCTCCTCCCCTGCTTGCTGCCAGTGAGGTTTGCTTCCAGACATTGCTTTTATGAGGGCTCAAGACAACTGGGAGAGAGTCCAGAGCAAAGCAGCAAGGAGGATTAGAGGTTTAAGAAACCTGACCCTTACGGAGGGATGGAAAAAAATTGCTTTGTGTCATTAAGACTGTGTGAAGATGAGCAGGAAGCTTTGCAAACAAGCTAGCTCAGACACAAGAGGCAAATGAAGCACAACAGCTAGACAGCAGTACAAGAAAAGGGGCTCTTATTCCAAAGTCCACAGAGCCACCAGTATGACCAGCAGGCTAATCTGAACTATGAATTTGCAGTCATCCTCTTTAGAGCAGAGCAGCTCCATACTTACCCATACAGCACAGATCTGTGTTGTGTAGAACAAAATACAACACACTGCAGGAAGAAGGCACTTTAACAATACCTTTCCAAACTGAAACGGGATTTTGAAATAATCCTGAAAGGATTTTGAAACCCAGCATTTGTGAGGTGTAGCTGCTAGAAGTCTGTAAACAAAGGGATTTGTTCCAGCACTTCTCCTTCTTTGGAGCTGCCAGAATAGATCACTGCTTGTGAAAGGCACGCAAAATTTATCATACCTTTTAGCATTTTGACTGCGACCTGGACTGAATCTCCTGCATTGCTAATTCCATAAGCTGTTGCATTCACCACTTTCCCGAAAGCCCCAGAACCGAGGACCTGTCCTACAGGAAACAATATGCCAATATTATTTGCAGCTGATACAGCACAGGCTCTATCCCTGTGGTTTGCCTTGTGGACTGCTCACCAAATTCCAGATTTTCCCTGGGAAATTCCCATTTGAGATCATATTCAAATTCTCGGAAGTCGATGTAGATGTACTCATTATCCAGTGGCCCTACCATCTGTATCATTCGCAACTGGCTTTCATACCTAAATTTCTTTGGAAGAAAAAGAAATGGTGGAATAAGTCCTACAGAATAAAAAATGGCCTGGTAGGAACAACAGAAGAAGGGGCAGGTATTTATGTTTGCTTTTACCTTTTTGTATTTATGAAAAATGAACACAAACAAAAAAGCGATCAAGAGGAGGAAAGATCCAGCGGAAACATAGAATGCAGCATTGTCCACGGGGGAAGAAACTGCTCCTGCAACTTTAAGAGATACACATTACTACCCACTGAATCAGGGCTCATGTATACAGCTAAGGGTGCAAGGAGAACCCATGATGGATTTCTCACTTCTGTCAGTCTGCTGTCCTCATGCCTGAGTCTCCTCTGCATGGGAGTGAGACGGAGACACATGCAAAGCAAGGATCTGGGCAGGGAGCATTAAGCGTTGGGCAATTTTGACATCTGTTTTCATTCAAAAATAATTAATTAACCTCAATTAATAAATCTAAGTGCACAGAGATGTTGGTGTGATCCATGGATTGGACTTCCTGAGCATAAAGAGGAATAAGCAGCTCCTCTTCTCATCACTGTCTCCCTCCTCTCTCCTTGTGCCTTCCCCCAGGCAATGTACATTGAGTACCAACACACCAGTTACCAGTGAGTGGGCTGTACACAACCTGCTTGGAGCACTGCTCTGCTGCTCAGCCAGGAGCAATCTTAACAAGTCAAGACCTATAAAGAGCTGGTGGATAGGTAAGTGTTGCATGAGACTTATCCCCATATTCTGGTAGTTTCTAAGAGCGTAAGTATGATGCTTACTAGCTATTGTAATTTCAGCATAAACGCTGAAACTGTCAGTGGTCACAGCTGTTGTCAGCTGTATTCAAAAGCACCAAACAGCTTGGTTGTCTATGACAGGAGAACCCTGTACTGCAAATATCTGTGTGAATCAAAACACTGTTGGCTCAGTCATGCTCATGGCCAGGCATGCAATGATCTCCATGGGATGAGAAGAGCTCCCATAGGCTTTTTTGGCAGCACTGCAGTAACCTCCAGGAGAGGAACAAGAGCCAATACCTGCCACCGGATATGAAAGCAGCTTCAGCTCTTCCCAAAGCTGACACCTCCAGGTCTCAGGTAGGGACTATCAAGAAGAAATAAACTAGCAGACGCAAACATTGGCCATAGCTCCATCTTGCACTTCCCGTTAGCACTTCTGCTAATTTTAATGAGGGAGGCTCTTGCTTTGGGACTAGAGAAAGGAGACGTATCTCTCACTCATCCACCATCTCCCACACTGCTCTTGTGTTTTTCCTGCAATGCCATTGCACAGCCATACTTTTAGCCAAATGAAAAATGCAGTAAGCTCTACCATGCCAGTTTTAACTGAGAAAACCTGTGCTACAGAACTGCCTTATGGTACCTGACAGGTTAATGTAACTCCTTTCACAGGCTGAACCCGCAGAATTGTTCGCACAGCATTCAACAGAGAAGGTTGTTGTTGTCTCCTTTACATCGAAAGTACTGCTTGAAATCCATGACACCAGGGATCTCCTTTCTGGCAAGAAGTTGTGAATCCCCTCAGTGATTTCTTCTGTACAGCTGAAAAAGGAAGCAGAGCAGTTTTGCTTTTTGTCTCACAGTGGCATTTTCCAGGGGAGAAGGTAGGATGCTTCAAAACACATCTTACATCTCCATTGAAAAGAAGAGAAGAAGGGAGGGACAGATGAGTTGTTTGTCACTGTTAGAGTGAGTCTTCAGAGGAGTTGCCAGTCTTATTTTTTGGTGATGGACATGGTATGTCAGTAGGGAGTGAAGTGGGCTCTCTACCTCCTTCACTGGGCTCACTCCCACTCCCCATCTCTACCCTGGCAGGGCACCTGCACCCCTGACTTTACCAGTTTCACAGCTGACATGACCCCTGCTACTGCATCTGTTATCACTGGTTGCACCTTTACCTCAAACACACCAACCACTGAGCAGCTCAAACTAGCCCCTACTAAAACAATGAACACAAAATGAACCCAGAGTAGAAGTTCTAACTCTTCTCCCTGAAGGTATGTGATTTCAACCATGAAGTTTCTCTCACTCAAGATGGAAAGCATCCACCCTGTATTAATGACTTAATTAAGACCTGTTATATAGAAACAAGGAATGTTATACTTGAGGGAAAGGAGACTCACACAGAGGTGATTTTGACTTTCAGCATTTCTATAATTTATCAGCTTACTGCCTAATTTACTGTCCACATAAATAAATGAGGAAGCAAGTAAATACATAAGATTTATTCATCTCTACACATAGTACTAGCTTCTACATGTGGAAGTTGCCAAGAAAAGAAATGTCACAATGATTCCTTTCCAGAAAGCTGCTTTAAGGAGTATTTTAAACTCACTAGCTGGATGTTTTCTTTCTGCACAACAAGATTGATGGTGGGAAGCCTTTTCAGAGGTGTGGATGAGGAAATGATTGAGATTTTTTTTTTATATCTAGTTAAAATACTTAGAGTTTTGTTCAAAATCTTCCAAAAGATAATTTGACCCAGGACTCTTCTGCACTTTGGGATTATTAGTTCTTTGGCATATATAAAATAAAAACTGCAGAGTTCATAAAACAGCTCAAAGCTGTTTCAGCAACACTTGAAATTTTAGGGCCTGACTCATTGCCCTAAATAAATAGAGGAAATGGAAAAATTCTCACTAACTTTACTGGAAGCACTCCCGCTGGCTTTACTGACTTCGGTAACAGGTCACTAGCTGGATTAACCAAAGCTTAATCAATTAATCAAGCTCACACTAAGCAATGCATTCCCTGCATTCTCTAAGTTTGACAGGCCAAGATTAAAACTTAGACTGGACTTTGTAACTACTTAACTGTTGATATAAACCCAGTGGGGTTTATTTCAGTGTAAAGAGACCAAGATACCAATCTTCATAGACTTTGTTTGATGCCAATAAAAAAAAATTGAAAACTTTCCCTCATTTTGGTGATTTAGTTCCCCTGGAATGGGCCACCATGTACAAACAGTCAAGGATGCATTTTATTTACACTTAGTTTCTTACAAGTCAGTCTTAATTTCACAGACATTAATCCTTATTTTCCTCAATTTTCAATGTCCTTAATTTTTCAAGGACAGCTCAGATACAGTCTTTGCAATGAAACAGAAAGAAGGAAAATTATTTACTTGGATGAGTTTAGTTCAGGACAGTTCCTCCAAACCCAAGATGAGGCAGGATAACTGTCAGACGTGCAGGAGATCTGCTTGAACAACAACTGCATTGTTACTTCAGGCTTTCCTGAAACAAGATAACACAACAATTTCTGTCAGCACATCAGTGACCAAAATATTTACATTTATGTGGCAATGCTGCATCTGCTGAGACCAAGGTCGGCTTCTGTGTTTTCAAAATAACCCACCCGCATGTGTCTGTGAGAGCTGGATGCAGCCCTCAGCCCACCTCCTTCCTCCAGCCCCACGCCTTGGTTCTGTGGGACAGCATCGTGGGCAAGGCCAGAGGAGCAGCCACTTCTCTGTACAGGCACAACAGGATCAAAACAGTGGCAGAGCCAAAATTAGAAGTCTTGACTTCTGCTTTTCTGACTCGTAGAAAGTATTCGGCCCCAGGACTCTCCTGACACCCCAGTTCTGGATGTCCAGCTCGTATAGAATGTGTCCAGAGGTTCCCTTTATAAATAATATATAAAAAATAATGAACCCTAATCTGGGGCAAGGAGGAGATGCTGCATGTGGCAGAACTGTGCTAACTGAGAGCACCAAGCAAAACTGCAAGTGTGTGCAAATTGTGGACTAGGGCACATGAGGAACTGCAGCCCTTACATATGTGTCACACCCCAAAGGGTTAATGGCATTAATTCACAAATGCCATCAGGAAAAAAATGATGTAAACATACCCTAGAAAACTAACATCTAATGATGGTAAGTGTTTCCTCTCACTGTGTATCTCATGTGGTCTCTAGAGTAGTCAGAGTTAAGAGTACAGTCACTATTTTACAGAGCTCTTAGGCTTTGTGGTTTTCTTAAGTATTAATTTTCTTGGCATTTGACTAATTTCTCGTATTCTGTCCTTGCTGTTTATGGCATACTAAAGGGGGAAAAAAGGTTAATAACTTCTTCTTCCTTCCTCTGCTCTCCATCCCTGACCAACACAAGAAACATGACCCACAAGCAGCTGGCATTCTTCTCTGCCCTAGTGTCAGGATTTCAGTAGAGCAGCTCAGAGAATCACATTTTTTTGCCTTGTGCTTCTCCATTTTTAGTAACAAATCTATGTAAAAGAAATGGGGAATACCCAGGGAAAAGCAGCGTATTTGCTCCATTTAAATCAGTGGCCAAATCTCAGACTGTCAGATCTTCACAGGTACTGCTTTCTCACTTACTTCTCACGTACAGAGTGAATTTTTTTGTCACAATTGTATCATCATTTTCAGCATAAAAAACATATATCCCAGACTGATGCTGATGATTGCAGAACTTTGATGAAATGCTGTAGAGCAAAGAAAAGGAGAGAAATGGACAAAAGATGAGCTCTCTAAAAATAAAAATGTATTTGAGACTCATATATATTTGAAACAATTAAAAACCTTCTAATGAGGAACCCAGACTAAAGTATTTCTTATTAGAGAATATAAATACCAGAAAGTAACTGTTTTAATAAGAGGATATATTTTTCTTGCAGTATTGATTTCATTCTGCAATTTTCCTCCTAGTTCATGGAATTCATGTGGGCTGTTAGGCTGTGATTTTGTTACCAACACATTGGAAGACAAGGTACATAACACATACATGCTAAGACCAGCAAAGCATCAAAGTCTTTACTGTCCAAAGGATTTTGATTGGAGTTTCTAGCTGATATGGTAAGCAGTGTTAGGAAATAACAATGACAGGTAGGATAAACCTCTCCAAACTGAAAGATCTGATGGAATATCAGAAATGAGATCATCATCAGAAATTCATTATCAATGAGACAAAGCACCAATCATCAAGATATTTCTGCAGCAGGAAGGCCAGCCTTCTACTAGCTCTCATGGTGATGGCAGCAAACCAAGACCCAAAGTATGCAGGAAATGGCTTGTGACAATGGGAATGGTGAGGGAGAGCTCTACCAAATCCTTGGGCAGAAGGTAATAATGGAGGACTACAAAGACCTAAAGACTCCTGCATGACCTACCTCTTGAGTCACTGATCTATAGGACATGGGATGAGACAAGGGGAAGGGAATATACCATCTTACAGAGATGGCATCTTGTTTCTGTCCTTTTGACTAGGTTATTATTGCCAGGATGATTGTCGTATTTAAATGGCAAATGTTGCAACTTATCAATGTTAGAAGAGCATTTAAGAAAATCTCTTCTTATGTTCAGTTGCTGGCATTTTCGGTGCAGATATTTTAGCTGACTGCTCAAAAGAAAAACTGGGTAGGAGGCCCCCAGTTCTAGTAGTAAAGGCAAGAAGGCATATCAGGGGGTTTGAAACAGAAAGAAAAAATGTAATGTGCAAAGTAAGAGAGCAGTAATAAGCTTGAAAGAAGAAATCTCGATAACTAAACCCGGGGTGTTTCTCATCAAGCAAGATATACATGAATGAACTAAGAGACCAAGTATCACCTTCCAATTCTAAGGGAAGAAAACTCACATTGAAGCCACGGCCAATTTTGCCTTCTGACTAAGGCAACACCTCCATGTAGTTATTGACTTTTAAATGTCTTAATCTGAAAAATCAGACCCTTTTTAAGCTTCCTCAGAATGTTACTGAAAGCAGGAGAAACCACAAATCATTTGCTGCTTTTGAAATCCTAGCTCTGAAGGATTAAATTCTAATGAAATAATGAGAAAATAATTTTAAAAGTGTCTTTGATACTTGAAAATGTAAGGGCATGTGAAATAAATATAATAAAATTAACAGAGGTCATTCTGTGTATGAAAGCCCATTTGCTCTTAGGAGGGAAGTGAAAATCAGCAGCATGCTCAAACAGAGAGACAACAAAAGCAAATAGAAAATGGAAATTCTGAAGGAATGTCTAAAAACATGTAAGGGCAGTGACAGAAGAAGTGAATCCTTAGGACCTGAAATTAAAAGCTAACAAAGGGGACAGAATTAATTAATAACATTTAAAATGATCTATAATCAGAAGGAACAGTTTGAGAAGAAAATGGCAGATATTAAAAAAAAAATCAGGAAATGAAAAAGGATATGAAAGGAATAAAGTAGAAGTGCTGGGAGATGACATTACTCAGAAGTCAACCAAAATATACAGTTAACCTCACAATATGTTAAGGTACGTGATGACTGTTTTGTTTTGAGAAACTCTCTGTGTTAAAATCACACTGAAATCTGTGGTGCTACAGCATGTAGGCAGAATCTCCTGACCTCTCTACCCCTTGCTGCTTCTGGGGACTTCACACTGAATGAAATTCTACCCCTACTCTTTTTCCTCAGGTGAGATGTGTCTGTCCAATGCTAGTATTCAACCCAAACTGGATGGCTGTGGGGGATGTTTGTACAGGAGAATGTACTTGTCAGATTAAAGAATCACCAAATTAATACTTTTTTCTGTCAATTATATTTTTCCCCAAAATAAACAGAAGGATAAATAAATAAATGCAAAGCATAAACACCTAACATGAACATAAAAAAAAAAAAAAAGTATTTGATCAACAGCACAGTCAGAGAGAGCTGAGTTGCCTGCTTGAAGCAGCCTCCAGGCCAAACTGCATTGCTGCTTGGGGTGGTGAGGTGGCTGTGGCCAGCACAGGGCTGCCAGCAGCTGAGCCAGCCCAGGACCCGCTGCTCCTGGGACACACGGGACCCTCCTCTGCCCGGCAGGTGGTGATCTGCACGCAGCAGCCACGGCTTCTGCACTGCAAAGGCCAGCTGAAGTGACTCAGAAATCCCAGCTTCGCCCTCTAATGAGGGTTACCTGAGCTATCTCAAGAGTTCTCAAAATTGTTATTGTTGGCCCAGTCCACAGCAACTTCTTCTTATCTGGATTGAATTTATACCAGCTGTAAATCATCCAGGCAAAAGTGACTCCTGCTCTTAAAAGCAGTGAGAAGAGGTCCATACTAGCTGCAAAGCGATTCAGCTCAGAATTATCAGCTGGAGGGAGGTGGCTATGGGACAAGGATGAGCAAATGTTCATGGTTATCCCCTGAGACTTCATTTCCAAAATCACTGTTGACCACAAAGAACAGATCTGCCTAGCCTATGTCAGGCATCGCAGATTAGTCACCAACACCCACCCAGTTCTATCAAAGTTTGCTGACAGCCCTCGCTTTATCAGCAGGGACAGAGTTCCTGTGGCCATTGTCAGGAGATGACAATTTCCTAATATGAAATGAGCTGTCTCTGAACCTCGTGCAAGTCTAATTCCAATACACCATCTGATGCAGATAAAAAGGCCAGTTTGTTGCAAAGACGACTTGACAAGCTAGTGGATAAAATTGTGTGTACCAAAATACTAAGGAAAAAAATAACAAAAAAAAGTGCAATCCAGGCTGTGACACAGTTTTATGCAGAGAGGTTTTATAGAGGTTTTAAGAATACGAGAAGAAATCAGTGCAGTTGCATTAACTCCTGCCTAGGTCCTGCTTAGTTTTAAAGGTAGAACTTGGAAAGAGCAGCTTGGCTTTATTTTCACTGAGGTGAATAAGAGTTGTTACCTTGAAAGCCATAGGACTACTCTGAAAGAAACTCTGAAGGAAATTAGATAATGTTATCAAGAAATTAGAAAGCCTAGGGAATGGAGAAAACATTAGCCTTAAACAGGATTGTTGCCAGAACTTCATTGTAGGAAATAACAGAAAAGGTAGATAACTAACAGGTTTATTCAAAACATGTTTTGCAGCAGCAGAATAAAACATGACCTGGGTAATGAGCAGAACGGTCAAACAGATCTAACAGTGGCCTGGGAAACTGTGGGGCTCTGGACTTCATTTGAGCAGTTTGAAAGACACTGGGAACATCATCAAGAACATGAGGACAAAAAGGGAACATGTAGAACTTGTGATCCTTATGAAAACTGCAACAGATCTGTAACTGAGAAATTTTGTTAGAGAGGCAGGGAATGGCAAGATGCACATAAACTAAAGGGTCGCTAGATGCATAACTTACCAAAGGGTTTATTATAACATGGAGAAAACAGTGATTCTAGAAGTTATCTACATGAACTGCTGTCGAAAACCAAAATAATCTTTCAGTGCTTTTTGTCAACACACCTTCATTATGTAGTCCATCCACATTTCAAAAATGCAAAGAGTACAAAACATGTAAAGTAAGCAGTCCAAATGAGACATAAAGAGGAATGACTATCACATCAAATTATTCCAAAATATTCAAGTACCTGTGTCCATCCACACTGTAACTTTGTTTACATGGAAAAGTTTTTTTGGAAAAGAGCCATGTGCACCTAACTGGTGGATACGCTGTAAAGTTAACTTCAAAGCAAAACTCTTCCTCACCAATTTCAAAATCTTCTTTAGAGTCTGTTATATTTATAAATCCCTTTTCTGAAAGAAAAAGAAGAATAAAATATATTACATTACAAAAGCTGGACTGATTAATGTAGGGATTTTGACATCTGCGTGGTTTTCATTTTGGTTATCACAAGCAAAAAAAAAGCACCATGTTACATCACAAAAGGCATCCTGTTCGTCAAAATACAATAATGATTCAAAATAGTATTGAAATGATGTCACTGTGTTCAGCTGCAGACAAATGATCTGAGCCTGCTGAATCTGCATATTTGGTCGGATCAGAGCCCTTCCAAAACGGTCTGACATTTCTCCCCAGTCTGTTCTACAGAGTCATGGGGCAAACAACATCCTCATTTACTTGGTTTGGTTTAGGTGTGTGTTCCAGTTGTTACCAGCTGCATCTCCTGGCTTTCCTCTAACAGGGAACAAACCAGTTGGCACCACCAGCATAATCAGATGTTGATAGTAGTTGTTTCTCCTTCCCTGAAATGAGGTGAAGATTTTGAAAATGAGTCTTGTAGCTGCTCCTTTATTTCTCCATCTAAATGAGACATATTTGCTGCATGAAAAAGTGTTCTGAAGATGTGTATGAACCATGAGCTGCTGGTATGTGCCCTGCTAGGGTAGGATTACTTTCACATAGTGGAACTTTCTGGAGTTCAGTGACCCACCTAGGTTACTTATTTGGACCTCTGATAAACTCAATGGAATGAAGCAAGCATGTCCAGATGTATTCCATCCTAAAATAGAAGATAACAAAGATGTGCTGAACTGCTTCTGGAAATGCCTGTTTCTTGACAGTGACTGCTGAAGGACCCAAAGTAATTGTTTGGGCTAGATGCCTTATGATGTGAAAAGAGTCTTTCCCAAAGAGACTGAAGAGCAGACAGCTGTGGAAAGAGGCTGTCCTAAAGGCATCAGTGGGACTAGGATCAGCTCTGCAAAAATCACAGTCATATATATTGGAGGAGATCTCTGGAGATTTCAGCTGCTGCTCAGAGCAGGTCCAACTAGATGAGGTTGCTCAGGGACACATCCAATTGAGTTTGGGTATCTCCAAGAAAGTGGACTCTGTGACCTGTGGGGAATTTGTGGCAGTGTTTAGTCATCCATGTGGTGAAAAACTGTGCTGTAGAAATATTGCTGGACTGGGTTTTTCCTTTTGAGGATTTTTCTTTTGGTTGCAACCCTATATTCTGCTTGACACATTTTATCTCTGTTTAGCTTACTGGTTTTAAAAAATACTATCTGGAAACTCTCACATAAACCACAAAAATGTCAGTATTTTAAAACAAGAAGCAATTCCTTTCATAACTGTTCTCCAACTTGTTGATGTTAAAGGCTTATTGGTTTTATAAATTGGACCTTCATCTTTTGAATGGTCTTTTGGACCTCATCCTTCCAGGCAGAATGTCATCACTGTGTGTACTGTTAACAATGCAACCAGCCATGAGTGAAGGCTCTCTCCAGAGTGCACACAAGAACTTTGGAGCGGGATATGCCATTACCCTGGAAAACAACTCAGAAAAAAGTAGTTTCTTTCTTGAAGGAGAAAAAACATGACACATTATTGCTTGGCTTATAATTTTTTTGGCAGTTTTAAGTGTATTTCTGCCAAAGAAACAGTGAACATGGTTATTCGGTAATGACAGAGAAGTTAGGAGAAATTCTTGAGACAGGAATCAAAGCTTTCAAGTCTCTGTATTTATTGTATTTGTTTATTGTTGCTTTAAACCAAAGGTGTTGCAAAATAGCTTGCATATTCCTGAATCAAGATTGCATAGTGCTAAACATTCTTTATTCAACACTGGTGGAAACTGAGCATAATAACTGCAGAAACAAAGAGCCTTGCAGCTGCAGTTTTTGGCATAACCTCTATTGTGCTCTAAAGTGGCCTAACCACTCTGCTTGACCTGACCAGCTACACAAGATGGGAAAAGTTGGTGAAGCATCAGTTAGCAAAGAGCAAACCAGAGCTGTCTGGATCCAAGGTGTTATCAGAGATTAGAAGACCACCCATCAATGTATTTATGCCAGCCAGGCCCCCTGGGCAATGCAGTATGTGCCATCAAAATCAGCTTTCCCTTGCTTAAGTTACATTACAACCAATCCCAGTGTAGCTGTAGGTGCTGCCTCATGCACCATGATGGTTTAGAGGTAGGACACTGATCATTTCAGATACTGCTACTACCCTATGACATGAACAACTGAGTGAATTCTGTATCTGTAACACTGCTGGAATTGAACCTGGGGTGCTAGCAAAAATTCACACCCATTAATACATTAGGGTGAAGGCTGCAGTGGGTCAGAAGCACATGATGTCCTTGTCTAACCTTGGAGAGAGAAGCACAGCTGTTAGCTAGCTATGACAATGTCTCCCCACTTTAATCCACCCTGTAAATAAACAAATTGATTTTTTTTTCATTAGCAAAACCAGTGAGCCCTCAGAAGTTTTGCTGGCAAAAAGGGTATTAAGGAGAGCACAGACAATCATTGTAGCTTGGTCTACCCTAGATAAAAAATACCCACTCAGAAATACAGCCTTCCAGGGACAGTGACTCAAATATCCCCTGCTACAGTGACACATACTCACACCTGATAGTTTATGGATCCAAGAAGCTCCTATTTCTGAACCTGGCACCAGTAGTGAGAAAGAAGAGGATCTTGCCCTACCCCTATACTATTCCTTACCCCTACCTTCCTGTTTACTAAGAAAATGTGTGTAGACAAAATGCCCGGGTATCATACTCAGTTACTGTAAATGATGAGACAACTTCCTGCTCAGTGGTAGGCAAAGACTGAAAAGAGGATATTGCACTGGGAAATAGGTATAAACTCTGAAAGAAACTACATCTAAGGTCAAACATGGTGAGTGCTTCAGAGAGCCTTGTTCTCAAGGCTACAGACTCTAACTCCAGGCACACCAGTCAAAAAACTAGTCCTAGTGCCTATTCCAGCAGCATGGTCCTAACTACAGCTTCCCTTTTTAAGCCTTTTTTTCATATTTATGCCTATTTGTATATTATTTCCATTTTAGAAACACAGTTTGCAGTTGAGGCTGTTCTGGACTAACTTCAGCACTGTTGGCTTTTAAGTCAACAAGTTGTTTAAGTAGAATGAGGATTCTTTTGACACACTTTTGATTTTTAAAATTTTCAGTCCTTGTGTAGCTCGGTGTCAGGACGATGGTTTCCTTCAGTGTCTGAAAAGCAGGAGACATGCAGAACCACCAGCAGTGCTAGAGCAGTTGTCTCTCTAGTTTCACATTTTCCTTCAGACCCATCACAAGTGTTGCTACAGCTTAGCAACACTTCTGCATGGCAGCTTGACAGCTCTGTCAGCACTTGCTGTTCATTGTCTCTGGGCTTATATTCCCCATTAACACAAAAGTTTTTATTCCTCTTCTTCTATCAGTTGCACAGGTTTTGGAGCTAAAATTCTTCCCCAGATGCACTTTCCCACAAAAAATTTGGCAAACTCAGATGGTCACTTGTCAGTCACTCCCTTGCCATATGTGGAAACAGTGATTTCTCATTTGTTCTGGGTTTTGAATGGGAGAGCTCAGCACCATGAACCTTCTGACTGTTTCATTCCCTCCTGTCGGACCCAGGTCAGATTTTGTACAGATTTTGTACCTAGTTTTGTTTTTTTCTGTATATGAACAACATGCACCTGAAGGAACCATACAAAACAGCAAAGCAGAGGCCATGAGACCCTCGGCCTTATCTCCCCACCTCCAAAGGTGCAGTAAAGGTGTGGTGGAGGTGCTGTATAAGTAGAAGGGAGATGCAGGGGGGGCCAGTGGTGAGGAGGAGACTGAGGCCATGGATGCAGCTTTTCAAAACCCATACTAGAGTCACAGCAGGATATTTCTGGCTCACATTAGTTGAAACCCATCACTGATAATTCCAGACTCTGGCCAAATTAATACTTGGAGCATTAACAGCTGAACACATAGGGAGGTCATGTGTTTTATATTCTTAGCCAGATCCAGAAATGGTGTTTTCTGCAGTGTTTTACCTCTAGCTGTTTGCATCTGCTCTGCAGCTGCCTACAAATGAGATGGTGGAACAGAAAACAGCTATGCAACTACATCTACTCACTCCTGCCCATGAAACCCAAGGCATAGCCCCTTGGGGAACCTATAGCTTTGTGTCTCTACACAAAGCCACTATGGCTTTGTGTCACACTGGCTGAAAGTCACCTATGACAACATGAGACGAATCCCAGCCTGCATTTTTAGAGCTATCATTGAAACAACCATGCAGAATAGCTCTCTAAACAGCACCATTTCATTTCACTTCTAAAAGCACCGACTTTTAATGGGAATTATTTGAGAAGCAATATAAAAAAAAGGTTGATTATCTTCAGGTACCAGAACGATTCAGTTAAGATTAATCTCTTGGGTCTCCTGGACTGCCAGTAAGTGCAGACAGACTTTTTTTCTTAGAAAAGGAACTATAAACATATGCTGCATACTGCAAGCAAAGAACTGCCACATTAAAACCAAACCAAAACAACCAACAGAGCGACACAATTAACAGCAGGGCTTGAAATTACCTAAAACTGTAACCAAAGCAGTTTGATTTGGATGAACAGTAGAAGAACAGGTGTAATGTCCACTGTCACTTCTCTCTGCTGCTGAAGCAAATGCATACAGGGTCCGGATTGCCGAGTGATCCATTTGATACTCTAATCCTTCAAACTGGCGATCCTAGTTTGCAACAGAGATTCCCATTTAATCAGTTGCTACTACCAAATATTACCTATTTTAAAATATACCCTGTCTTCTTACCTCCTCAACTTCTTTGCTTTCAAAAGACAATTTTATTCTGAACTTATAATTACGGTGGACAGCTCTGCATCTGATCAGCAATGGTTCCCCGACTTTAAGAAATAATTCAGGTAAAGGTGCTGTTTGTCTTCCATTTAAATCTACCAAAGCAAAACATAATCCCTAAAACAACTGTGACTTTGCCCAGAAAAATGCTCAGTTAGATCAACATTTTTTCTGCTAATGCTGTATGGACATCCATTATTACATTGGAAGGAAAATTAGAATTTGGGAAAATTACTAATTAATCATGAAATTAATAAATTTGAAAGATTTAGATGTCTCAAATCGAATTTTGTTATAATTTTCAAAATATCACTAGGGTACAGTTCAGTACAGAGCTTAGCTCAGGTCAGTTTTATTTAAACAAAGAAACCAATCTGAATTTATGTATTAATTTATAATTATTTATGGATGTACATATTTGAGAACACTTTGAAGAGCATTTCTATGCAATACAGTCCTAAAGGCATGAAGAAAAAGCTGATAGATGTTTAACAAATGTAGAAGATACTTTTATAGAGACCATAAATAACTATTAGAATTAGCTTTTAAGCATGTAACAGAGCAATCATATTCACTGTTAGATTTCTTCCAGTGATTACAGACAAGCTTAGTCCAGAAAGTGTATTCAGATGAGCGGTGCAACTAAATTCAGAGGCAGGATCCAGATCATATTTAAGTAAAACTTAGAGGGAAGTTACCTATTGTAAAGAGGCTGGTGCATTCTCTGCCCAGGTCATTAACTGCACAGCACCACATATAAGTCCGAAATAATTCATGTTGTACCTTCTGTATGCCACTTATTTCCCCAGTTTCTTCGTGTATTTTATCAGGGCAACTGCAATTACAAGCACAATTATTCATTGACTCATTTGGATAACCTCAAACAAATAAATCTGATAAATCTCCAAGCCATAAGCATATGCAAACAA
The DNA here is from genome assembly GCF_000691845.1 of Merops nubicus. NCBI lineage: Eukaryota > Metazoa > Chordata > Aves > Coraciiformes > Meropidae > Merops > Merops nubicus. The sequence continues at coordinate 12,323 of NW_008610587.1, read as the reverse complement.
TAGTGGGAAAACTGGATTCTACATAGCTGAATAAAAAGGAACTAGGAAAGGTGAAGATAAGAAAATAAAAATGTCACAGCCTAGGCAGAAATATGATCTGAAATGACTTGAATATGCACAAACTGGCTCATAGACAGGTAATGCTATGATTAAAATCTGGACAAGAGTGAAATCATAGAGGTTGAGCTTTCACACTCTGAATTCCTGGTGGTGGGAGCTGCTGCAAATCCAGGAGCTGTAATGAGACCCAGATCCCAAACTGCCATGCTGCAGAGGAAAGTCTTATTCCTACTGTTAATAGAATCAACTTTATATATTAATAAAATGGAAAAAACCCAAAACATTTAGCTCAGAAAATTATGATCCATCATAACATTTTCCCAGCTCTAATGCTTCAGGTCAAGACCGTGGTGACTGGAAAAAGAGAAACACTGCACCCATTTTACAAAAGTGTAGAAAGGAGGCCCCTGGGAACTACCGACTTGTCAGCCTCACCCCTGTGCCTGGGTAGGACATGGAAGAGATCCTCCTAGAAGCTATGCTAAAGCACATGGAGGACAGGAAGGTGGCCCAAAACACCAAGCATGGCTTCACCAAGGGCAAGTCCTGCCTAACCAGCCTAGTGAACTTCTGTGGTGGAGTGACTACATCAGTGGACAAGGGAAGAGCTATGGATGTTTTCTATTTGGACTTTCATAAGGCCTTTGACAAGGTTCCCCATAACATCCTTGTCTCTAAATCAGGGAGATATGGATTTGACGGATGGACTGTTCAGCAGATGAGGAGTTGTTTAGATGGACACCAAGATGAGGGATGTAGTTGACATGCCTGAGGGATAGGATGCCATCCAGACGGACCTGGACAAGCTTGAGAAGTGGGCCCATGTGAACCTCATGAGGTTCAACAAGCCCAAGTGCAAGGTTCTACACATAGATCTGGGCAAACACCAGCATTAATACAGCTGTGAGAAAAAGGGATTGAAAGCAGCCTTTTGGAGAAGGACTTGGGGGTACTGGTGGATGAAAAGCTGGAGATGAGCTGGCAATGTGTGTTCCCAGCCCAGAAGGCCAGCTGTATCCTGAGCTGCATCAAAAGCAGCATGACCAGCAGGTCGAGGGAGGTGATTCTACCACTCTTCTCCGCTTTGGTGAGACCCCACCTGGAGTACTGTGTCTACCTTGAGAGTCCTCAGAATGAGAAGGACATGAGCATGCTGGAGTAGGTCTGGAGGAGGGTCACAAAAATGATCAGATGGATGGAACACCCTGAGAGCTGTAGTTGTTCAGCCTGGAGAAGAAAAGGCTCTGGGGAGACCTTATTGTGGCCTTTCAGTACTTAAAGGGGGCTTATAAGAAAGATGGGGATAAACTTTTTAGCAGGGCCTGTTGTGACAGGACAAGGGTAACGGCTCTAAACTAAAAGAGGATAGATTTATATTAGACATAAGGAAGAAATTTTTTACAAGGAGGATGGTGAAAAACTGGCCCAGGTTGGCCAGAGACATGGTAGATGCCCAATCCCTGGGAACATTCAAAGTGAAGTTGGATAGGGCTCTGAGCAGCCTGACCTAGTTGAATATGTCCTTGCTCATTGCAGAAGGGTTGGACTAGATGGCCTTTACAGGTCCTTTCTAACCCAAACCATTCTGCAATTCTATAACTCACATTTAAAAAAAAATGTGAAAAACTAGAGGGAAACTAGTGACCTCTGATTTCTTCTTGTGACATCTAAATACTAGACACTGGAAAAACCTTTTTTGAGCCAAGAGCTGAACACTTCCAAATGAATACAAGGGCCAAAATTTGTAAGAAAAATGTGTTGCAGCATTCCAAAAGTGGATTACGCAGATAGATTTTTTCAACCAGGACAGGGGTGTTGCAACCTGGCAGAGCATATCTCCAAATATTCTGACCCAAAATCTCTTCTTCAGTTATCTTCCCAGCTTGCTGGGCATGCTAAGCCCTTCCCTTCTTCTTCAGAAGACAGTAAACTGTCAGAGATTCAACATGCATATAAACAGACACCATACCTCTTTTCAGGTGTTTTGCAAAATATCCACTCCACAGAGGCCCGGGGGTAGCTCTCAGATACGCACTCAATAGCATCCAATTTGTCACTTTTTCTGAAATAGGGTTTGCCTGGTTTCCCTGTTAAAAGTCATGCAAATATTTCAGAATGCTGAAATCATTTGGAAACGGTGTTTTGCTCATTTTATCGTACATTAAGTTACAGAGATGTAATTAGTTTTCAGGAGGTTTCAGCACTGAGGGAATAGAAAATGATTCTGCCCTAGGGATATTGTGGGTTGTTCTCATGAGCTTTTCAGCCTTGATTGCTAAATGCAAAGCTTCCCCATATCAAAGGCCTGCCTCTATACCTCAGAGGATAATCATGAGAATGATACTGAAGGTGTTAATTTGCTGTGGTTGCTATTCATTTTACTGGGCAGGAGCACAGAGACCTTTCAAAATCACATCCCAAGCCCATGGCCTTTGGTGGAGTACCTGTTGAGACAACAAAGTCTCTACACAAAACAGGATCCGGGGTGGGGGGTCACTGCTCAGTCAGATCAGATACAGGATGGAAAAACAACGGGTGATAATGACTTCTGATAACCAGCAGACTGCTCTATCCTGTATTTGTAACCCAGAGGGAAAAGGTTCCTAGACAACTCCCAGTCCTCTGAACCCATCAGGTGTAGACTTGGACTAAGCACAAAAATTTAATGTATTAAAACTGCTAAAGATTTGACTCAAAATGAAATGCACTGAGTCTCATTTTAGGTTATCTTACAATCAAACTACAGCTTCCACACAGAAAAGTGACATTTTCTTTAAAGTCCTACTTCCATTGTCTGCAAGGTGACATGCTAAAGTGAAACTAATACTTTTGGGTTTTAAATTTCTTTCTTCATTTATCTCTTATAAGCTGGGCCTAGAAGGATATTTTACCTATAGTGATTCACATCTCAGTTGAAGGATTCACATCTAGCCTGGAGGATTTTATGACAGATGTAATTATGATATTAGATTCACAGGAGCAAAGAGAATCCAATTCAAGCAATTGATATGGAAAAGATCTTTATTTAAATTGTTTTGAACTCTTGCTTGCACATGTGATAACCTTTTTTACTTCTAAAGCCCAACTGATATAGTAGAGAAGGTAATTTTTAATTAAAGATTTCATATACTGTCCCCTCACTGAAGCTGTTAAAATTATAATTGAGATATGCAGAAGAGACTGGAGGTGATGATCCTGACACCTGAGAGAGAGAAAGGTCAAGCAGAAGAAATATTTTAAAAACTAGTAAAGAGGGAATATAAAATGTTGATTGGCTAATAGACAGTTTACTAAAAACAAGGCAAGTAATGATGTTTGTTAAAACTGTCTCTAGAAGTGTTTGCCAGTCTTCTAGCTGACTGTTGGTTTTCCATCTTTTCTTTGCAATGTCTTTTGCATTTTTTTATTGTATCTTTAAATTTGGCCCTTTTGAGACAAAATAATACAGTATTTATCTTCTGTTAAAAAGATCATGTCAGTGTGGGTATTTTTTTTTTCTTTTAGGGACACTCCTACTTGGAAACCTGAACTTTGTTGAAGCAGTTGCCTTTACACCAGAGGCACCTCTTGTGTGAGCCTTGAGAAAATTCAACCAAACCTGCTCCCACTGTGAGCCTTTCAAAAAGTTGCACCTCCCACATGCTCTGTCATGAGCATTTAACAACAGTTAAAATCTCAGCTTCTTGGACACCCTTATGCTGAGCAGCTGCAGTACTGATGCATTTTACCCTAAAAACCAATAAACAAGTAAAGGCTGGCACTGAGGACAGGAACCTTGCCTTTCCCCTTCCCCCCGTCATGTCTCTTGCTGCCCAAAGAACTGCAAAAGGAAAAGCTATGAAAGAAGTGCAAAGAGACCAGCATCAGGCACAGGTGGAGAAGTGGTACAGTGGGACAAAGCACGACTTTGGAGTGTCAGAGACCTGAAAATGAAAGGGACGTCCTCATGTGGTCTGGGTAACAGCCCATCTGTCAACACTGAGAATAAACAGGTTACGATTCAAGCAAATGAATCTAGCCCATGGGCTTTGAGAGCACACAAAAGGCACTTTTGATTTGTCCCTTTTGGCATGGAGAGGAATCTCTTGTAGGGGAGAAGAGAACTACCATGCATTTACATCTTTATTTGTTCATTTGCATGGTCTATTGACTAGTGAAAGCTGCTTCTCTTGCAGTCTGTGGTTTTGACTTCAGCCTCTGAAGAGAGCTCCAAGCCCTATGCAAATCTAGAAGATGCTTAAAATGCAGCACAGGAGAGCTTCATTGCTTTGGCTGAACTTGAGCCTCTCCCCTTGAAGCTACTGATGGGGTGACCCCTTTCATCTGAGATATACTTACTTCGGATGAGAACAGGCACAACTACTGTGTAATTGCTGGCTTTACTTATGACCAAGAGGGTGTATTTTCCAGCTTGTGCTTCTCTTATGTGGGAAAAAGCCAAAGTCATAACATAGCTATAAAACAGAAAACAAAACTGTATTTGTTATCTAGATAGCAATAGGCATCACACGCAATAAGGTGTTAGCTCTTCAGCTCTTGTAAAAAGCCTTCAGAGATACTAGTATTTATTATTTACATAGTGCCCTTCAACCTGAAGCATTTTCATCCTGGATCTTCCCACACAAGCAACACATAGAAACCTACAACCATAGGTACCACATGCATAAGACTGAGCCTTAGGAAGGATGGACTTCCTGAGCTTAAGACAGCTGGGGAGATCCACAGGGAAATGCTTTACCTCAAGTGCCATCCCACAAGTTTTGAAGGAGGAGGCAACAATACAGCACCAGGTTCCAGCCCAGGTTTGGCTGAGAATTAGCAGGCTGTTGCTGCTGTTGTTCCTGATCTGCAGTGTGGCCCTAGCAAATCACGTAATCCTTCATGCCTCAGTCTCTTTGACTATAAAATAATGATTTTTCTTCACATGAGCACTGCAAAGCTCAAACTGATCAATGTCAGAACGTCCCTGGAGACCCCCATGCACAATGCTATACAAATGAAAATAACAAGTTTAATTCAAACTGTTCTTGGCTTTAAGACTGGTATGTGTATATATGTCTAAATGACAATCAATGTGCTGCCAGGTGACAACAGTTAAGAAAGACTACAAGATTTAAAAAGATAATTCATAACTTGAAGTTAAACACAAGCACAGCCACAGAAAATATTCCATTTGCATCCTAAAATATATTATCCATTACAGGATCTCTGATCCAGTACCTCCCTTGACTTACCGATTCTCTGAGTCTGATGAAAGTTCACAAGCTTTCCTCTCTTTAAAGAACCAAAAGCATGAAGTGATCTCTGGAACATTCATTATCACTCTTAATTCAAGATCTTCAAATACATTAACTTCTACATTTTTAGTTGGTTTATAGATATTTTCTGCTCCTTGAGAATTCAAATAACACCCAAGATCTTCCAAAATGTTAGAAATCTACAGACAGAAATAAAAGACAGATTGTTATGTATTTGTTAGCAATTAGATTTATTTGCTTTTTCTTTTGCATTGAAATATTTTTAAAGGATGGTCTTCTGGAAAAAGCTTTAATAAATTAATAATGCCTCATAACACCCAAGTGTGCATACCAATTACACTGAAATAACACCTTCATTATACCTTCATTTTGTGTGGTTTTGATTTTTTTTTTTTTTTCATTTCTACTGTCAAACTTTTTAATAAATATTTTGAGTTCTACTGCAAGAGGAAACACTACAGAATTCCTGTTGAATTAGTTAATTCTGTTCTCTAGACAGACATCACAGAACAATTTTAGTCAGAAGCATGATAATTTCCATTAGTGATATAGGCTGTTCTTTACTCTTGTTTTTGTTCCCTTTCATGTAGAATCATATGAAGACACAACTATTATACAACTTTTCTGTTTGTGACCTCAGTGCAAAGGCAGGGCCAGAATATTTTTTTTCTTAGCATCCCAGTGCTTGTCACTGTGTCATCTGGCTAGACTGCTCCTCAACTCCTCGGGGCCTTTACTAGGCAAGGAACATTTGAGCTGGGCACCTTCACATCTTTCATTTCCTCACCATTGCATGTGGCTAAAAGAGAATCGCAAACAGAAAGAGAATACTCCACAGTCATTCTGAAAACCACCAATGGATTAAGAAGTCTCTAAACTTAGCTGCAGCAAAAGGTGGCAAGTAAATAGCTCCATCTGAAGAGTAGCCCCAAACATCTCCCTTACTCCGTTGAGTGAGATTTATCTGGTGTAAGTTGATGAAAGAATGGAGCTCTGCCTTGCACTGTGCTTGGATAGTTGGTTCTTCTCATTCTTAGCTCCTTCTTTGTCCCTTCTGTTGATCTGAGAAATATGTAGAGATTACAGCCATATTCTGCTTCATCTGGTAGAAGGACAGCTTTGACTGACATACTTACATTTCTTATCTGAACTGATTTATTTGTCCAGGAATGAAAAAGATTTTTTAAGACTAACTTGAAACAAGAACCCTCAGGAAATATTTTCATCACAAGTCTCGCTTTAAAATTTGTTTGCACACCACCTGGTCTTGGCCTTATGTCATTTCAAGTCAGCAGAGAAGAAGAAAAAGTTGATTCCCTATGCAGCTTTGGTGTCTCATTCAAGGTTTAGACCAGGCAGGGATTTATGGGCTTTGGTGGTGAGAATAGAGAGGGTGGTGCAGCTTCCCCAGCACCCCCAGCAGGTGTGGCACACACGTGCACACTGTGGCAGGCCACTGCTTCACACTGTGGCCTTGGCAATCCCCTCTTAAGGGCACACAGTTTTTTACATTGACACATTTCCAGCAATATTCAACAATATTCAGGCATGCTGATGTGAGACAGCATCAAGGCAACAATTAAAAAACAAGTTTTAGAGCAAACAGGTACTTACCTATTTACAGTCTCAAAGTATGAGCTGTGACAGGTATTTCCCTCTAACCTTTTATATTCATACTTGGCCTAGCCCTGGTGGTTATTTTGACTGTGACATTCTCACAGCCTAAAGGTCTAGGATGTTGTTCTGGGGAAGGTATTTCTAGAAAGGACAGAAATGTTTTATATGAAACTTATTCTCTGTCAGATTACCTTAGGAGACACCAGTGTCTCTGCTGTTCCTGAACTTTCATCCTTCTGGCTGACAAGCACACACATAATCTCAGATGTATTTTGATTCATTGCAGAAGTGAAAGTAACTACTGTCATAACAAGAACTGTAAAACAGAAATAGAAAACAAATGTAATCATATCTAGATCTTTACTCAGAGACAATAATTTTAGTAAAAATAAAATACAACAAAACTATAGAAAGATTACATCTCTTTAAAAAAATGCAAAAAGAAAATGCAGCTATATCATGTGCATTTGCAAACTCTGCATTTGTGTATTGAAGATGAGTGGAACCACTATTTGGAGAGTCTCTCAAGAGCACAGATACATCAAACTTCAGAATAACAAAAGCCTCTACATTTTATAGAGGCTCCTTTAGAAACCACACTATAAAACATAGCCCTCCTCTTGCAGACAACTTCTGCACAAGTGTATCTGAAAGGGCCCTGTGGCACCAAACCCTGCAGCCTGCAGGTCAGTGTTTGCTTGTTGTGAGCCAGAGGATGATAATGCACCTCCCCTCTCCTTGGCAGTAGGGAGATGTCCAAGTCAGAAACACTCCCTGAGCACCCCTCACTCCTGCTCAGAACAATGGCAAAATAAAGTCCTCTGACTTGCCTTTAGAGCCCATACTCAGCTCACCCAAGGACTTGAGATCTAGTACTCTCCTTCCCTTCTCTCCAGGGCAGGCTGTATTTGGTCTGACATACTGGATACTCTCCTGAGCCTTCCTGCCGTGCATTCATGCACACCAACAGCTCACAGATGAGGACTGGCAGATGCTTTTGCCCTTAAGCTGCCATTTACATTCTCATTCTCTTTCACCTTTGGGAAGCAAACTGGGCAGCAATCCCCACTGTTTTGAGGAAAGGAGATGCAGAAAGTGGAGGGCAAGGAAGAGTGAAAGCCCATGGTTTTCTCCTGCATTTTACTTCCTCCATACCTCCCTGCCTCTGTCACATCCCATGAGCCTATACAGCCAGGGCAGCACACTTGCCAGCTCACAGCCCTGGCAGGAGTGGCAAATGTCATTACTCCTTTATGCATAGGGAGCAACATGGGAAAGCTTCTGGTGCTTCAAAATGTTTCATGTGAGCCTTTCTGCAGGGACTGCAGCCTGAAAAGTCACCTTTTAGCCTTAGAGGAGCTATATAGTAACCATGCCCCCACCATTGCACTTCAACAAGAAAAACAGAAGTAAGAACACACAACTGTCTGGGTGAAACATGTCTGATTTCCACTGAGTCCCTAAAAAGCCAGCCCTTGAGAGTACAGATAAGCACTGCATCATAAAATAACATCTCTCTCCTGGAAACCTGCCAAATTTTAGGTCTTGGGTTTTTTACCTTTTTTTTTCCCCCTCAGCTCCTGAGATAATTGGACATAAGTAATGGTGCAGAGTTGAAAGGAGAAAAAAAGGTAAATATATAATGAAGTATTTAAAGGATGAAAGTAATGGGACTGATTCTGCAGGTGATGGAAAGAGCAAAACTGGAAGAAGGAAGACATTATTAAGAGTTGCTGCCATTTCATCTTCAATGCTTGTGCCTTCTGGAGCTGTCTGAGCACCAAGCTGGGGACACTTCAACAACCTCTTCTCAGCCGCTTCAGAAAATGTGGATTAAGACTGAGTCCTTCACATTCAGGCACATAACATTTTGTGTGCCACCTTTGCACAGCATACACAGGCAGTGATTTGATTTTGCAGACCTCTGAGGGAGATCATTTCTGTTTGCCTGTGATCCCTAAAAAAAGTGAACAGGACTTCTTTGTAGAGACATGTATCTCCCTCCATTGGCTATAGAGATAATGTTGGCACTTCTTGAGAGAGTGCCAGAGGGTAGCTGAGAGGCAGGTATGAATTAGGTATCTACACCAAGCATGTAAACTCCTCCCCATTGATACTTCCCACGAGCCCTTCACCAAGTCCTTCTCTGCTCAGCTGTCTCCACTTCTATTTGTTTTGTTGGCCACTTTACCTTTCACCCTTTTCAAACCAGAGACCACCTGACAGGCTCACAGACAGGACCTTGGCTGATGAAAACCCACCTACATCCACTGATTTCCAAGACATAGCTGCTGAAAACACCTGAAAATACAACCTCAAAAGTTCAGCTCATTTTGCCTGTTGAATATTCCCTTGCTTCAGCTTTCCAGTCTGTAAATTAGCTTCTGATTGTACAAGCTGAGCTAATTTATCACTGGTATTACTCCACTCACATTGCCTTGTTAGCAGGATGCCTAATGCCACAGTAGGAAAGGGAAAGATGTATTTAAACACCAACAGGGAGGAGATATGCAGCTAGGAGTTAGGTAGTAACTGCTCAGCTAACAGATGTAGTAACCAGACTGTGAGTGAGACATGCAAAGAAGCTGTCTGATGAACAGGAACTGCATCTGCAAAGGGCAGTATGTGGGAGTATATGCTGGAAGAGGGAGTAGTGAGCACCCTGACACCCTTGTGTATAAGAAAAAAATGGGACTCCTTTTCCTGTTAATTGCTACAGTTTCTTACTGCTGTCCTCTGCCTTTATTCCTGTGAAATCCAAGAAGGATTTTAGGGTAAGAAAAGAAATTTTGAGCCTGAGATGATTCCAGCTGCTTTACAGTGAGAACAGATGAGTGATGTGATAGTCAAACAATGTGCAAGTGCAGCCCTGAAAGCCACCTGTATCCTGCATCAAGAGAGGCATGGCCAGCAGTTCAAGGGAGGTGATTTTAGCACCCTGCTCTGCTCCTGTGAAACCCCACCTAGAGTATTGCATCCAGTTCTGGAGACCCCAACACAAGAAGGATGTGAATGTGCTGGAGTGGGTCCAAAGAAGGGCTACAAAGATAATCAGAGGGCTGGAACATCTCTCCTATGAGGACAGGCTGAGAGAGTTGGGATTGTTCAGCCTGGAGCAGAGAAGGCTGCATGGAGCTATTATTGCAGCTTTCCAGTATCTGAAGGGGGTCTACAAAAAAATGGGAAAGAACTCTTTACAAGGGCTTGTAGTGACAGGATGAGGGGTAATGGGTTCAAACTTCAAGAAAATATAATTAGATTAGATGTAAGAAAGAAGTTCTTTGCTATGAGGGTAGTGAGACACTGGAACAGGTTGCCCAGGGAAGTTTTGGATGCCCCAACACTGGAGGTGCTCAAGACCAAGTTGAATGTAGCCTTGCACAACCTGGTTTAGTGGGAAGTGTCCATGCCCATGGCAGGTGCATTGGACCTAGATGTCTTTAAGATCCCTTCCAACCCAAACTCTTCTATAATTCTATAGATTTATGATTCTGTGATTCATGACATGACATATTCAATGATAGGCATGACATGGTGTGGCCTAAACTTACATAGGTCTTAACAAAATACACTACATTGACAAAATGGAAAATGACAGAATGAATGAGCCTTTCAGAAGAGGCAGAATCAAGGGAAAACAGTAATGCTCTGATTCACCATCTTAATCTTTCAGCTTCTAGTTGGCCTGTTCAAGGACTGATGTTGTGGTCTCCATGTCAGTCAGTCTCCTGAAGGCTTAATATATAAATATATAACTGCAGAGACTGAAGAACACCAAATATGTAGCATGTATAGTCATACCATGTATTGCTGAACTGTAGAGAAGGTGGAATGGAAAAAAATTGCTGCCTCTGAACAATGTTTATGCCTGCTTTCCATCTTCATTATCTTTTTATAGGTTACACAAAAACAAATGCAGTAGGAGAAATGTTCTCAGTGCAGTCAGACAAACCTCTAGTTGCCACAAACTGCATCAGGATTTCATCAAGCTGTGTAGGCACATCCGTGGGGAAATGCCTGTGCAAGGCACAAAGTGGCCTTACGTGTTAGGGTGCTGAGAAGAAAGGCCTGAATCTACTGGAGAGATATCAAATCGAGCTATGCTTAAGCTACTTCAGCAATCAGATGGTTCACTTAGTGGAACCACTTACAAAATTTTATTTTCAAATGGCAGATAACTAAAGTAGCCTTTGGAAAACTGGGGAAAGCCACCCCAAAACATGTTGAAAGTTTGAGTTTATGAGAAGGAAATTAACTGAATGTCCTGGTTCAGCTAGGATAGGGTAACACAAAATGTTTCTTTTCATACTAAGGGATGCATCTTTTGTTTGTGTTCAGCTCCAGGTGTTTAGTATTTTACACAGCAGCCAGGCCTTTCCTACACACAGAACTATCTTCCACTCTGGTTTACTACTCAGGAGACTTACATAAGCAGCCTACGTTTTGCTTCTTATTTGGCTTCTGACTGTTTTCTCTGGGTGAGACTCTCTGGATCAACTTTCCAAAATTTTCTTCCTGATCAGAGAAGGCAGAAGGACACTTTTTCCAGGGAAACTATAGTTCTCCCACAGTCATGTGCTGCCAGAAACAAATCTATAAAAGTGGCGACAAGGATGAGCCCAATACGTGTGCTCTAACTCTTATAAGCCCCACACCTTTGCACATGGCTGACTTTTTCTCAAATCATCCCCAAAGCTGTGGATCCTGAAGTGAGAATTTTACTCAATATAAATATGACAAAAATCAGAGGGAGTCAGGATAGGTAGAAAGAACTGATCTTAAACAAAGTCTTATCTTTTACTCATATCTTATTTCTCTCCCATCAAAGTTCAGTCTTTTAGCACACCTTCCTTGGTGTCTTCACCCTTTTGGCTTAAATAACTCCCAGCTCCTAAAAAATGCAACCTGTAAATTCATTCTCACACGATGATGGGGCCAGAGGTGTCACTCCACATTGCAGACTAATAACCATGTTAGAACAAGGTTTAACAGGCAAGGTGAGTGACAAGATGCCTCTGTTGCAGCTCATGCAAATGGTGATTAGTTGTTCTAACACTGGATGGGGTCAGGACCGGTCATTTATCTGGTCTTATCAGCTAATTAAAACAAACATCATGTGAACGGATTTAACTATTGACAGTCATGTCCAAGCATGGTTGAGATTTGAGATGGTAAATAAAAGCCTGTAGAGTATGGTAGCTCTTCAGGAGGGTTCAGTGGAAGGAACTAAGAATCTCTACACTTGAATCACTGAGCACGAAAGCAGGGAGGGGAGCAGGGGAGGCCGGGTGGTTTCGGAAAGTGCTTTAATTAGGCTCCGTGTACTGAGTCAAAACCCAACAAAGAGAAATATTATACATATGTATCACAGAGCGTCCTGGAACGCTG
>NW_008610586.1:14165-22701 GCF_000691845.1 Merops nubicus | reverse complement strand
TTACCAATGCACCAAGGGACATCTGCTTCTTCCCTGTTTCCGGTCATGTCTTCTTCTTGGAAAGAAGTCCTGAATGGTTTTGTGCTCTTTCATGTACTTTTCTTCACACTTCAACAGCTCATTTCCTTTTTTGGCCTTCACCCTTGATACCTTTCTTGAAAGCAAGGGCAGCCCTCTCAGCCTTTCTCTTGCTTCTTCCAGTCGACATCATCTTCCACAGGCCCTCCATGCCCCTAATCACCTGCTTAGTCTTTGTCTGCCTTCATCCCAGGAGGAGGAAAATGACATCGTGAGATGTTTGGAAGTGAGATCAGGCTGCAAATTTATCTTGTACAGCTGTTGCTTGCATATGCAGGGAGAAGACATGAAATGCCTATGGTAGAGTTGAAACTGGCAAGTGTTGTTTGAGACAGCAAGAAAGCTCTTTTTTTTTTTTTTCACTGTATTAGTAGCATTAATAAAGGATGAAATTTAGCAGTGAATATAGATTTTCTGGAATTTGATACTGTCTCTCACAACACTGTCCTGGACAAGTTGTCCAACTGTGACATGAACACTTACATGGTGCAAAGATTAAAGAACTGGCTGAACAGCAGTTGGGTTGCAGTGAATGAAGGTACACCTGTCTGATGATCAGACGCTCACGGCCTTCCTCAAGGCTCAGTTTTAGGGCCAGTTCTCTTCAATATTGTCATCAGTGATCTGGAGGCAGAAGTTGAATGCATGGTTAGTAAGTTTGCTGATGATACTAAACTGAGAGGTGCTGTTGACTCTCTTGAGGGACACGAGGCCTTGCAGAGGACGCTGGATGGACTGGAGCATTGATACTATTGCCATCACATCCCTGTCTCTCACTGAAACAATGCTCTGCAGCTACTCTGTTAAACACACTGTGCTTCAGCCCTCTGGTAAAACTTTCACAACTCACTTGTGACTTTAATCTTCCTGAGAATTATTCGTGTACCTCACTGTGTTGGAAGATGTTCAGATCTTTGTTAAAACACTGACAAATCTCTTTTTCCTTTAGGATTTAATATTTGGAGTCCTGAAAGAGTTAGGAAGGTTCTATTGTTGTCATCTCGTAATTTGGTGTCGAAATTCATCTGTGTAATGGTTTGAAACCTGCTTTTCCTGGTGGGTGGAGATCTGAAATCTAAAACCAGGAGCAAGCTTGAATGAAAAGGGCGGAGACCTGTTCTATTCCCACTCCCCTCTTCCTGTCTTCTGGACTTCCTGCTGGGGTCTATAAAGGGGGAGAGAAGACATGCCCCTTTCTCTCTTCCTCTCTCTCTCTGCTGGGGTCCTGGCTGGAGACATGCTGCTCTGCTGCTCTTTGTGTTTTCCCTGTGCTGCACGTGGCCGTGGCTATCTTGGGACCTGAGCCTGATCTGCATGCTCGTTCCCTGCCTCCATCCACGTCCAAGGATTGTGTGTCCACCTCAATCCAGCGAGATCCAGCACTGGGGAGCCTCAGCACAGCACTTGGGTTTTGTATTTTTGGAAGTTTAACCTTCCTTGCTTTGTTGTTATTATAATTCCTTTACCCTGTTAAAGCACTACCCTTCTTCCTTTCTGTTCCATGTTAAATAGTATATTTCATTTTGTTAACTTTTCAATCGATGCAAAGCTTTCATTACCCCTGCCTTCCTTTGTTCACCCCTCTACCTGGGAAACTAAGGGATAAGGGAGGGGGAACACAATTCTGCCTTCTAACCGGGACAATCTGTATGTTCAGACTATGTAAATAAGGGATTTTATACCCTATATGCTTATTTGCCTGGGGAGATACGTGAGGTGAAGGAAAGGCTTTTGGTTCCCTCTGCATGAACTTTACAGAGATGTAGAGAGCATGCAGGATTTCCTCACCATTCCTTAACAATATACCAAAGGACATTTGCTAGTATCCTGGTTATGATGAGGTCATCTTCTTGGAAAGAAGTCCTGAATTGTTGTGTCTTCTTAATCATCTTTTTGCTTGCATTTCAATAGCTCTTTTCCTCCTTTGGCCATCATCCTTGATGTCTCTCTTAAAGATCTTTCAAGGATTCCATTCCATTCCATTCTGTAGCACACCATCTAGAATAATAGTAGTGCAAAACCATATATTGTATTTAGGATACAATTAATTTCACTTAATCTGCCCTAAAATTTGTTAGTGCACTTTGCAGACAATATAATGTCGCTCTTAAAACAGTAATTCTCGTGCATCACTAATTAGCTATTTTAAGAGCGATACTTAATTGTGCCATTTTCTTTTCCATTGCTCTCTGCAATGTTTCTGCAAGACTTTGTTTTAAAAATTTATTTACTTTCATAAGCTATCGCTTTAACCATGAGCCATTTTGTATTTGTTAGCTTTCTCCTCTAACTTTTGCTAAGTATCAAAGTGTATCTATATGTCCAGAATATACAATAACTGATTTACATTTTCATTGCCATTGCTAGGTTTTATTCATTCTACTTATTTAAATAGTCCATATGAAAATCCTACACATGAATCGGTTAGATTTTTTTTTAATTAAATCTGTCGAAATTACTTTCTAGCCCCTGTATGTTGTATTAAACAATGGCTTGCTATATTTTCTTACTGAGATTTAAAAATTTACAGTCTTAATTCTGTAAAAGGTGAACATACAGGCTGAATTTAATGCTTAGATATGCATTGAATTCTGCTGAATGTGTTCAATAAAGAAAGAGCATATGCCTGGTTTTTACGTATGTATGTAATTTAGAATCAAGAGAACTCCAGGGGCCTTCTCTTATCGTGTTTAAATTGATCCCATAAGGTATTGTTGCAAAAATATGGTACCTGGCTAAGGCAAACAGCCATCCATGTTTGGCTGTTCTATTCCAAGTTCCACAAAATAAGTTTCGTATTTGGTATGGAAAGCTTTGCAGGAACTGGTCACTGCACAAGTACATCTATTCAGAGAAGAGCTGGCCTTATTCCAGATACCTTTGTTCTACTCATGAAAAAGGAAGAAAACAAAATTTCTAGGCTTTCTTCTCCTCTCCTAAAGGTAGAAACTATCTTTCAATGATGTGAATTCTGTTAGAGGGTTATCCTGTAAATCCTGGTTGTGAACCTTTCCCATATTAAGGAAAGAGAAACTTACAGTGTACAGCACAATTCAGCTAAGAATTGTGCTATCTAAAAATTATTCTCCACAGCTCCAATGCCAAAGCTAGGGCAGAATTTTATCACTAATTCCTGATGACTTTGGGGCATATGAGATTAAATTACAGCCAATTTCCTCTTACTTTTAATGACTTGACGAACGTGTCATCTGCTTGACTTTTTTTATATTAAATCACATTATTTTCCTGCTTTGATTCTTATTAATAACTGATAGGTTTTTTCATAACCAGATGAAGAGATTGCTACTGTTGAATAACATTACCTTTGAACATGTTGTATTAATGCAGCATTTTCTAATTATTTTGTTAATTTTTCCCTGTTATAACATTTTGTTGTGCTTAACAGAAAAGGCAACAATAAATTTTCCATCAAAAGCAACCCTTTTGCTAAGTGCCAAAGCCATTTGTTTGCCCGCAGCTGGTGTGTGTTATAGTTTAGCCTTCAGAGGCACCTGGCCAACAGTTTCCTGTGGTGACCTGGAAGAGCTTGTGTATATCATCCACCAAGTATGCTACATACACATGGAAATTAATTGCTTACCCAAATAAAAAGCCCTGATTGCTTCTTTTCAAGATGGATTGAAAAAGCAAGAAAGCAAAATACTGAGCATAGTTATCCTTCTGGCATTTCCAGTAGCCCCTGAAATCATCATGTTATTTGGATTGTAAAACTACAAGAAGATGTTGGCAAGTCCAAACACTTCAAGGAACAGAAAAATAAAAGGGGGTGGGGTAGAGGGAGTGTCCCAGTAAGACCATCACAGTCATGTTTAGAACCTCAAAAGCTGCACATCAAGCTTATTTTCATTATGCTGAACAGATTATTTTCATCCTGATGTACAAGTACCTTTGTTTCTGTTTTGGCTTCTTTTTATTTCATTAGGAATCAAAGTAATAAATTGATTTTATGTTATATTGATTATTAGGCTGTTTTACGATTGCATCCAATATAAAATTTGATACTTTGACTTCAACATCATTTCATCACATAGCTATTTTTTTACCTTACTACATATACAGTTGATTAGAAAAGTCATCTGGTCCATCCTAGGCATGATGTGCCCATCCTGGAATGTGACAGATTTGTCTTTGAAAGATAAATGAGTGTGTATAGCCCTCTTGTAATTCTGCCAGCTGTAACTCCTGCTTAACATCCTGATTTTCTCCCTTTTTTTTTTTTTTTTGTTCTGTAGCTGAGAAAAAAAAATGGGACTTATGTTTGTGCTTTAAAAAAACCAAAACCAAAACCAAAATAACCCTCTAATTCTTTTGATACTCTGTAGCATTTGATCTCTTGACTACCTTCCCTGTTTTTTAAACCTCTAACTTAAGTAACAAAGCTCTCTTTCCTTAAAGTATCCCTAGTGTTGTGTAAACTGAAAGATTTTCCTTTTCCTTGTTTCTGAGAGTTAAGGAAAATGTTCTGTGGTCTCAAGCAAAAAAACCCTTTTCCTTGGAATCCACATCTGAAGAGCCACGCTGACAGCGGGTAGCATTCAGGTGAGGATGGAGAGGAAGTGAATGAAAGTAAGTGAAAAAAATGTCAAAAAATACCCCCAAAACAACCCTGTGCTGGCCATCAGAACTCTGCTTGTGATCTGCTACTGCTTTTCTTTTCTTTTTGTGTTTTTTTTTTAAGGTAACATTTGTCTTTCTCCTGAGAAGAAAATGAATTGGTGTGTTGTTTTATTCTTTTGAAATAATATGACAAGCATTAGTCTCCTCAGTAGGGTTGAGATTCAGTACCTGATATTTCACAAAAAGCCTGTAATCCTTATTCCTGAGGGACAGCTAATGTATCCAATTTACAAATTATGGAAACAACAGAAAGAACAGGGTCCCTGTTTTCAAAGTATCATTTTCACTCATACAGATTGAAGAGGAACAAGTCTAGTCGTTTTCAGAAAACTATCTGGACTTCTTATTTTGATTGTATGGTTTTTTTGACCTGCTTATATTAGGAAGAGTTGATCAGGATGATTTTGTCTTGTGGAAACCCAGTGATACTAAGAAAGGTGGATGAAAATAGCTGACAGTCAGCTTTGAAGTGTCAGCGGTATAATACTGCCTGTTACAGCACTTATCAAGTACTATATCAAGTAAATCAGTAAGTTAATGTTGTTTTCATCATATGCTAAAACAGGAAGCAACAGAAATGCAGAAGAATAAATTGAGATTTGACAAGAAAGGAGGAAGTACTTTTTTTTTTTTTCCCCAAGCATGTTTACTATCTCTGCTTAACTTCAAAGACACAAAAGAAAAGAAATAATCAGGCCTGAGAGTAACAGTCTGTGATGAGCTCAGTCACTGTAGGAAACTGGGGATGTTCCTTTACCCTCACTCATTCTTGTGACTGAAGATTTTGTTTTGTTCTGTTATTTTAGCTAAGGGAAATAGAGAAGGCAAAACTAATTTTCAAGTAGGCTTTAAGATTTCAGATATTATTTTAATGCCCTTTTATAGGGGGATATATTTGTCAGTTACACAATGTTTTATACAGCAGAGAGAGGACATCATCATCTTGGCTAGCTAAACAAACACGGTAACAATGGCAGTGTTAGAAACACTATTTCTCTTTTTCTGTTTAGTTGTCATTTTCTGTTATTTGTTTCAGACCATACAATTTCAGAAAATCCATTCAGTCAAAATTAAAGTTGTTTTCCTCAAAAAAACCCAGAAACTTTGCATGTATTCAATTGCAAAAATATTAGCCCATGATCTCTGTTAATTTTTTGTTACCAGTAGTGGCTTGAAACTGTTTTGTAGAGAATTGATGAAGAGCAATGGGGTTTCTTAGTTGGGTGAACATTAATTAATATTCATGGGAAGATGTCTTTGGCAAAAATTCTTTCATATATGCCTTAAAGAATACAATAAGAGCACAGATTTCTGAGAGGGAACCTTACAGAAATAACTTGGAAACAGACAGAAAAATAAAAAAAACAAAAGCAGCAAGAACCATAAAAAAGATATAGGTGCAGAGGTGACAGGGGACAGAACTGTGTCAGCAATACCTGGGGGCCTAGATCTTCCACAGCGGAATAATCCAAAAGCAGAAATACATATGCAGTAATAGTAATAATAATTAAAAAAATATCAAACTTCAAGCTTATTAATCTTCATTATAATAATGTCATTTATAAAATGATATGCACTATGAGACATTTCTTGCATTTACTAGGTATACTTGGAATATCATAAAATAGCACATGATAAATAGTGATGAAGTCACTTTATCTTCAGTAGAATTAGCCTCATTACCCTGCTTGGACTGATGGGCTTCCCGTGTGATAGAAGCAAGACCTGTGTAAATATTCAGGACACAGAACTTTCTAAAAGGTTATTGTCTAATTGGCAGTGTTTAACCAACAGAAAAAATTGCTTTATGAAAGATTACTAATGACCGTGAGAAGGCGTTAGACCTTTTGATCTTGATGGAAGTGTATAAATCCAGGAATATCTTTTAACCATTTGTGATTACCAAGTTGTGATCCTAGTTATAGAGTACTTAGGGAGCTTTGCTTTCTGTGCTTTGACTATATGTCTCAGAAGTTGCCAAACACCTCAGTCCCTACAACTCTACTTGTTCAACTGTAAAAGCTCTGATGGATATGATACTGCAAGAATGAAAATTATCACAAAGGAAAAAACTTTTAAGTGAAATCTGATGCTCAAACCATAATGGGCAATAGTTTGATAAGGAGCTTGACTTGTCATTGAACACTTTTAGGGAGCTTAACTATTGAAAGTGGTTCTTACTAGAAAGTAAATATTGCTTGTGAGTTATTCTGGATAATTTTAGTTGCTTATTTGGCCCCAGACCAATCAGATACTTTCACTGTGGTGCGCAAGACAAAATTGTGTGCATTTACAGTATTGTTACTGTATATGGCTCACATGCCACCTGGTGGACAATCTTTGCAGTTTTATTATTCCTTTTTACTGCTCCTGGTAAGTAATTCATATGCTAGCTATGTCCTGGGAGAAATTTCTCTGATAGTCCTTTTTTTTTTTTCGGATTATATGCATGAGTTCTTTGGTGCTTTAATACCCTTAGAGGAAAAGATGCTACAATGGGTAGAGAGCATGTTGAACATTTTGATTCTATAGTGCTACAATGTTATATACCTTCTTTGATGTAGCAATGAGTTTCCTACACAAATGATGTGGCTCTCTGTGCATTCTTACTAAGTACTAGTGCTTTTCCTGACAGAACAACTCTCACTGCTACTGAGTGTTAAAGTAGTGACAAGGAACAGGAGAATTACATTTGAGGACTTTGCTTCATTAGCAGCATATTTTTATTGCCTTTCTTTCTCAACAAACTTGTTAATAATGAAATCGATTAATTTTGAATGATTTTTTTTTTTTTTAAGAGGAAAATAAAACATTTCTAATGGAAAGCCACATTCTCTGCTTGTTGAGATTAGATGCCAATACTCTTATTCACAGCCAGGATCATCTTCATGAACTAACAGAAGTCAGAAGTGCTGCTTGAAGGTGTTATACATGGCTCATAGGACCGGGTGATGAAGTCTATTGCCACTTGAATACTCTTAACATAAAAAGAAGCAAATGCTTTCCAGCACACTTGCATCCAGATTATTCTCGACTATGACACAGTAGATGGTTCAGGTTTGTTGTCCTCTGGAAAGTAAGCAGACAAAGGATAAGCATGTGTTTTATAAATCATACACAATAAAAATAACAGTAACATTTGAGCCTTCTCTCACATACAATTTGAGAGGAACTTTACTGAGAGAAGCCAAATTGTATTAGGAATCAGGAGAACCAACAGATGGTTCTAGAACTATTTTATTATTATTATGTCAAGAAACACTTATGTAAGTAAGGACAGCTAGAACAGAAGTAGGTGTGCTGTGGAAGCTGTAATTTTTAACGTTTTAGTGATTTGCTAAGCTAAATTTTACTTTTTCTATGCAAACTGGAACACTTTTAACATTTTTTTCATGTGAGGATGTTTCAAGATAGTGGCCATAGTTACTTTTAGTATTGTAATGTACTTTTGACTAGAGTAGACAGTTATTTAATTTTCTCAGTCATTTTGTACAGTCAGGGGCTTGTTCATACACAGCATGTTGCTCTTGTCTGACGAGGATTTTCAGGCTGTGACAAGATTTGCACTGGAAATGTTCACTGGTGTCCAAAGGACTCATGGTGTCTTTCTGGCGTATTTTTTCCCTTTTACTTACTACTTAGTAGGTTTTAGTGACAGGTAAATTAAGGGAAAACAGGTATTTATTTAACAGTGGACAGTGTTTCTGTTTGGTGAAATCTTTAGTCACAAGCAGCTGATATAATAGAACACCTAATCTATTAAAACCCTTCCAGTTATGGGGTTTATTTAGTTTGGTTTGGATTTTTTTTGTACTCTGCT
>NW_008610586.1:0-14134 GCF_000691845.1 Merops nubicus | reverse complement strand
CTCTGCGGAACCACAGCTGAAGAAATATCCTGTGGAGGATTGTTCGACACTATGTTTTGAGCAGGCCTGGGATATTTTTCAGGCGTATGCTCCAGCCAGTCTGAAACTAACATGGACATCTAGCTTCTCATCAAAGGCTGTTTGGTTCCAGTAGGGTACCTAAGTCTATGGCTGGATATAAGATACATTTTGCTGCCTATAGTTTATACTGTTCATGCTGATGATAAATGGGCAATCTGGTGCACCTATTAGACATACCAAATATTACGGTATGCGGATAGTATACCCTTCTTTAATATTCCCATGTTTCTAGTGAGAGAGGACCATGTTTTATTGTTGTTTGTTTGTTTTGTTGTTTGTTTTGTTTTTTTTTTTAACTCAACTGAAGACACAAAAGTATTGTATGATTATTTCTATCCCTGTCATGAGAGAAGGCAAACTCCATTGGACAGAGTTGTGATACAGAGTGGATTGAATAACCAGGGCAAGTCAGACTGGTTGCACAGAACATACACAAATAATATGGGTATATTAATGTTTTAATAAAATATATGTAATATAGTGAAAAAAGAGAAGAGGCTTATGAGTAGATTCTGTACTCCACACATACCAAATTCTGCATGCATTGGCCCACCAAAACCAATAACTCTACAAGCGAAATAGAAGTTGTCATTTAGTGCTTAAATAGTTCACAGATATTTTCCCCAGTAACATTTGTAGAATGGGGCTGCAATCCCTCATCTGTCATTGCTCTGTGAGAAAAATGGATGAAAGTATTTTTGCCAAAAATATGTCATAAAAAATTTTGTTTCTGGTTTTCATGGAGAATGTAGGTGCTCAGACTAATTTGAGAAGCCTTTACTTGGAAGGTTCATGCTCTTGTACAGTTAGACAAGCTGCGGAAAAAAAATAAATACTGAAGAGAATACAATGATCTATCACAGAGTTTCCATAAACTTTTACATTCATATCAATTTTTCCAGGTATAAGTTGAACTTATGTTGTCCATAGGCCTTAGCCAACATGTATATTAGGTGAATGCCACCAGTGACCAGTTGAGTCAGAGGAGTCTCCCTTGCTCCAGACATTATGTCACCTACATGAACTAATAGATCCTCCAGGAGCAGGAAAGCTAAATCCTATGTGAACAGATTTTAATCTGACACTTGAAAAAAAAAAAAAAAAAAAAAAAAAAAAAATTAAAAAGCCTCTTGGCTTTTAAATAAAGTCTGATTCTACTATTTTCATTATGTCTTAACTGATACAAGGTTTCCTTTGAAATGAGTAAGAGTTAGAGAAATATATCTTAGATACTCTGACAAAAGCTTGCATAGTTCTCATGTGAAATAAGCAGCTGAAACATCATCCTCTGAGCATAGTATTTTACACAAAAGCAAGTGATCTAGAAAGTGGTAGTTTCTGATGAAGATGATTAAGATATATGACAAGTTAAACCAGCTTGTCTTAATTTCCAGAAGGATAAGAAGTTTTGTATACAACCTTTCTACACATGTACAACCTGTTGTTTCTTGAATTGTAGCCCATACTTCCTGTTTGACAGTTTTAGAGTTTTTTAAAAAAAAAAAAAAAAATAGAAAACCCCAACTCCCATTTTTTTCCATAATATGTTTGAAAAAAGGCCTATGGCTATATTATTATACACAGGTTGATTTAAACACTTTTTCTTGGTTTTCTTTTTTTTTTTTTTCCCCAGCTTTCAACCATGTGTTTTAATGTTCAATAATTTGTCTTGTTTTTAGTATGACTGGGACTCAAGAATAATTTAAAGTTAAGATGTAATGTTGGCACATGAGCAAATGTATATAAGACAACCATAAATATATTTTGTCTGGAAAGAATGTTCTCGGTCATTAAAATGTTCCGATTTGATTTTCAAAATGAACAAAATATATGGAAAAATATAACAAATTTTAAGATGGAATTCTTGAAATCACAAGGCTTTGAATTTGGTAGATCAAGAAATCTCCTCTGGGCTCTGATTCCAATCCAGAAATGCTACTCCTACATATGACCTTGTAGGATTTTTTCACCATCTATCAACCTGGTTACTTTCTGGATAAATAAAGTAATGATGAGTGTTGCAGCATATAAGCTTTTCTTGATGAAGGTGAGAGACAGATCCATGGAGCATATTTCTTGATCAGTAATCAAGCTTCATGTTAAGATACAGCTGACCAAAGAAGTATGTGTGTTTTCAGGATAAACTGGAAGCCAGAGTTAGACAATCAGTTATCACTGAGTGTTTTCCCCAATGCTATCATAAAATATGTCATCTAGATATAAGCAAGACAATATAAACTCTGTGGAATCATAGAGCCAGTCCAGCTGACTATAAAGCCAGGGAGGGATTTGGTCATTGACAATGGCAGGGTAGGCTATGAAAGGCAAACCAATCCAAATGCCCTCTCTACACAGCAAGCACTGACTCAGTGTAAGTGACAGCTATGATTCTGTTTTGGTGTAACACAGAATGTGAATCAAACACCTTTCCCAACTCTCAAACTAATTTGGAAATACCATGAGCAGTACTTGCATGCGTAGATGAGATTTTAATTATTGTTCTCTTGCGCAGGCTGGAGAGGAAGGAGTGATTGAGTGTATGTATCCCGTCACCAGAAAGTGACAGAACAGATTACTATGCATCCATAGAGGGAAGAAGTAAATTGTTCTGATCTATAACTGTCAGTAGAGCAGGGATGGGTTGACTTTAAGGTCTTGTTACAAAACCAAAGTGCTGTATTTCTTGTTCAGCAATCACTCAGAGCCAAATATCCAGTATCTCCAGTTCTTTTATGCTTTACTTTGAGACTTGATAATAAAATAAATGGAAATGTTGGGAGACCCCTCGAGAAGAGAGAGATGAATAACCAGGCACATACACTGGTATAACACAACATTTGGGTTTCTGAGAGAAAAGGCAAGGACAAAGGATTTTTTTTTTTATTTCTTTCAATTTTGGAAGCAAAACAGAGATTACAATTAAACTTTTCTTATAAACTTAGAGCAAAGCACACAGAATCCCCTTGAAAAAATGTTTTTCTTCTTTAAAAAAAAATAAAAGAGATTTTTTTCTTTTCATTTAAGAAATAAATAAATTTGGAATATTTGCAAGATGTTACACCAATAAGAAATCTGCTAGTATGGATGGGAACTAGCCATATCAACACAACTGTAAAAATGCTTTTTTCCACCCTGTATTTGCATTAATTTAAAGAGAATCACTGGACTTTGATGGTTCTTAAGTTACTATCATTGTGATTAGTCAGTAAGAAATTTCACAGCTTCTATGATAAAAAAAAGAAACAGCTGGACAGAAAAGAAATTAAAGAAAACCAGCACAGTTGTCTCCTTCCTTTGGCTTCTTGTATGAGCTGTGAAATTGTAAAGTGCCTACTATTTTTCCTGCTAAATGCAGTATGTTCTTTGATTTGTCTGACGACCATACTCTTTCTGCTTATGTTATTTATTTTATTTAGTTTTCTTTGTTTTGTGGTGTTAGGTGGGCTTTTGTCCTTTTTTTAAATTAGTATTAATATTGTCATTTCTGGCTAACTACAAAAATTTAGGCTTGATGTTAACTAGTTATTTAGGCTTGATGTTAACTTGTGGACTATGTTTTAAATTAGTATTAATATTGTCATTTCTGGCTAACTACAAAAATTTAGGCTTGATGTTAACTAGCGTATTTCATATCTGGACTATGCTGGCAAGGAAAAGACACTTGCCTTGTATAACAAGATGCTTCACAATTCTGAATGTGATTCCATAATTCTCTCTGTGATTATTCTTGTTTCTTCAAGAAGAGGGAGACAGCAAGGTCTACATGAGTAGACACAGGGGTGAAGCAGACTCTAACGAAGGACAGCAGAATCTCTATCCCAAGACAGGCTTCATCTTGCCCATGTTTTGTCATCTACACCTGTGCCAGCTATTCAAGGATCTTCTTGTAGTTAAAGGTGAGGAAATAGGCATTTTGGTGGTGCTTGACTTATCTGACCATGTTCAACTTCTAGTTTAGGGTAATGTGAATCTTATCCTAGGTGACACTGACAATCCTGACTAGCTATCTGTCAACTGTAAAGGGAGACTGAAGTGACAAGTTCAAAGTTAGATGTCTATATTCAGATGAGTCCTTCCTTGATTTGCAAGGGAGAAAAAATATATCCTTTTCTTCCAACCATTTACTTGTAATCCCAGAGACTTCTGGCTGAGCAGCGGGGTGAATTGTACAACATTCAAGGTTCGAAATAAAAACAATGTCAACTGAGCTGAACAGAAGACCAAAGAACAAAAGATGCACTTTTTCTGGGAAGAACAGGTTTTCTATGTAAGTTGTCAAAATATTCCCATGAGTGTGTCTATAAATGCTATAGGTATTTCTGAAGTCATTTGCATCATCAGACCTGCAGTTTCACAGATAGCTGGTTTGCAGGAAGTGTGACTGAGATATGTCCTGGAGTTGATGGTATCTCCTATGCTTGTACGTGCCCAAGAAGTTAATATTTTTCCAGACAACCTCTAAGCAGACAGCCCACAAGCTAATGGAGAAGCAGCCATATGGATGGAAAGCACCTAGAAAACAGGTTATGCTGCATTTACAGCTTTACAGAATGGTACTGACATATTCTGCAGTTCTTATATAGAGTGGTCTTCACTAGAGGTGGGAGTGTCAAGCAACTAAATCACAAGCTGTTGTAAGATGGTTGAGTAGAGAATAGTCTTTCAGTCTTTCCCTTGCATCTAAAACTCTCCCACGTTGGCAGGCATGTCCGTGGGTAGAACAATGAGACCTTACTTCATCATGGAGTCGGAAACACAGTAGGATTCAGTGCTTTTATCACAGCAGCACTTATAATTAGATAGCATTCCTTCTGGTTCTTAAAGAGATTGCATTCTTCTCTGTTCTCAACATTCACCAGAGAGATTCAAGGTCTTTTTAAAGTGGGAATAAAATAACCTGCTCTTCATCTTTCTTTTGCAGAGTACAGCCATACAGACTTCAACCCATTTCAGGGTTTTTGACTGGGATACTGAAGATCTTTCACTGTTCAAAAGTGACAAGTGGTGCTATTAAATACCTCTCTGCACTCAGATTGTTTCTATGAAATTCAGAAAATTCTACAATGTAGCACTGTATCGCTTCTGAACAATGCACAATAAAAATGTGCACTCTGTAAGTTATGAGCATTTCTGCTACTACTTTCACCTATAGCTCTATCGTATTTTCTTTATGGGTATCAAAAGGCATTAGTTTGTTAGCTACAGTCATAATGTTCCTTTGATTCCTTTGAAAGTACTTTTCGCTTACACTCTTCTGCCTTTTCCTCTTACACAGTGTTTGTGCTGATTAAATCTTTCATAGTCTCTCATACTTTCTGCCATCTCCATCAAAGTAACAACAGAGAGTTTTCAGTTCACCTGCCCTCATAGAGCAACTTGCCCTATAGGACAAGAGGCAAAGCTTTTGTTGATTTGTCCTCCTGGTTCTAAAAAGTTGATTTTGGTCTCAGAGGTGGTGAATGTTGTTTAAAGCAGATGGAATATGAGTGATTTTGGACATTGTGCATATATTTCTGTGCTTGTTCTATACATAGATATAATATTTACTTACCTCGTTAGGAAGCTTAATTCAATATTTGTATGTTCCTTTGGAATCCTTAGATGATGTCGTGAATAAAAGATTGTTCATTCATTACATGCCACGGTGCAGTGTGTAACATGCAGCAGTCTAAACAGCTTTTATTACAAATGCATTTATAGCTAAAAACTTACACACTCTTGTAGCAGTAGGACCTTGGTCTACGTAATGTACTTCTTTATAATTTTTAATTGAAAACTGAGATAAGATCGAATACAAGTCTTTTATCAAATACATGCATTTTTTTTCTTGTATACTTTCAAAAAAACTGAGAAAGATTTGAAAGATAAGTGATTTTTATATAGCCATACCTCACAGAAAGTGTCTCCACATCACCTTGGGTTTCACAAATATTGTGAGAAGTATTTGTGCTTGAGAGGAAAAGGGACTTTATCTTGGAAGATAAATCTGGGTGACTGATAAGACTTGGGTGGCCTCTTCCAGTCCTGTTTTCTTATAGATAAGATTATTCAGAATTTATCTTAATAATAAGCTGGTCATTCTATAATAGATATTTGTATTTTACTTTATGTGTAGGTGACTTACAGAATACTTACATGATATTATGTATTTGTGTGAGTGGGCGATACATACACACATATATTTTTGCTCTTCAAGAGATAATAGAACTGTATGGTGGGCTGGTACTGAAGCCCCTGACATGTAAATAAGGCAGCTTACCCACAGACTCTTTCACAGGTCTGTGATCGCTCATTTCAGGATACTTTTTGGGTTTTCTTGAAAGCCTCCTTCCTTAGTCAGAAAGCTTTCTATTCTTCAGACTAGAAGAAACATGCACAAAAGTTTTTCACAAGATACCAGACTGGATGGCAAACTCAGAGTGCATTGTGGTGTTTGTTGCAAGTCATCACACAGAGGCTCATTATCCCCTCAGTTTCATGTGTGAACCAACAGTCTAGCTGCAACTCTCCTGCTGTTGTGTAAAAGAGTGTGTGATAGTTGTTTGCATTGAACTATTGATTCCAGAAAAGACTTTAAAATCACATCTTTGATTAGATGTTTTCCAACTCCAGGCAATAAGCCTAGGCGGTTCTGCAATGTACAGATTAAAATCTAGAGATGTTAAAACCAGAACACAACTCCTTATAAATTAAGCTGAAGTAGTCTTTATGCATTATCAAAGTTACTTTATACACAATAGGCCTCTGCAATATCAAATTTGATGAGAGGCGTGTCATTAAGGGTGGTTGCAGATATAACATTCATACATCACAGAGCTCTTTACATTATGCACCTCCTGTCAATGCTTCTTATTTGCTTTTGGTAGGTCAGTACAGAAGGAAGAATGGCACCAAAGATCACAACTGCAGCCCTGCAGTTTGTATTTTGATTTCATTCCATTGTCCTCTACTACTTTTTTTTTTTTTTTTTTCCTGATCCTATGGAAAGAAGTAATTTAATTGTCAGTCTCATCCTTACTTTCAAAATGGCTACCTAAATGTCAGGAGTGATCATTTCTGCTCAACAATGTTTGTGTGTGCTCTTATGATGTACATGCATCTGTGATTTTATTATATGCTACTACAGCCTGCCGACTGCTTCCCCTGAAAGAACTAACTGTAGAGACTGCTTTGAACAAGGAAAGAATAAGCCATCTCTCTTCCAGGATGTAACTATTACAGCATAGAATTATATCAATATAACACCAAAATAAATGGTGGGTTTCAGACCACCACACCAGCTAGCACCTAACCTCAGTTCACTAAAAATCTATACTGTCTATTTTTCTGTTTAAAGTAGTAGGAGGACTAGTGGCTTTAATGAAAACCTCCAACTGTTGAATGGGAACATTTTTCAAGGCTTGTGATACAGTAGCTCTATTGTGAGCTGTGGGCTAATCTGATCTGGACAGGCTTGGGTAGAGTTCTTGCACAGCTCAGAAACACCACTGAAGCCCAAGCAGTTAGTATGTCTGCATGGCCATGGCAGGTGACTTCCTGAAGTTAGTATAAAGCTCATCTAGTGCTTTCACTCTTTATAAAAGTTCCCAAATTGCCAATCTTCATACAGTTGGTGTTCTTAATGCCAGTCTGTCTTTACCAGAAATTAGAATACTAGCAGAAAGGGAAAAAAAAAATAAACCAAGAAACATGGGAGATGTATAAGAAATTGCCAGGCAGGTGTGCAGACAGGCAAAACAATACAGATTTATCTTTTAAGTGTAATCATATTCAGGTAGTATACAAAAGCTCCATTTATGATTGACACCCTGCTCTTTATCAGGTACACTGTAGACACCTAATAAAAGGCTGTCTTGGAGTCATAATGGAGAATTACTGGAGCTTCACATTTAACTGTAACACCAACTACCTTACCACAATCAGCTGTGTGGAAGAATTTATCACATGGTTCAACAGGACTCTGGATACTCCTAATATTGTAAGATAGAGTAAGTGGTAGTATTTCAAAGTACTTTTATTGTCATGTATCCATATGCTATTTGTAGTAGGAGATGAAGATAACTAGGGTTTATTAGGGTGGTAATTGAGACTGAATGATGCGGCCAATATAACAGGGAGGCAAATATATTTACTCAGAATGCTTAAATGCTTCAGTAACTTCAGTGCATTACTCTGCTAACCTCTTCCAATCCGTTAAATATGTATTGAGTAGATAATGAGGCTATATCCTTGGTTGTACAAATCATTTAACATAAAGCAGTGGTTTAAAGCTACTAGTTGTCAATTATTCCAAAACCTTTACCAAACAAGTTCCCAAGATGAGGGCTGTAGATCACTGTCAATTTAAAGAAAGAAATCTTGTCAGATTATGCTAGCTTTTTCTTGTGTTTCCAGCTGCTAATTTGCATTAAACTATGGCTAAAAATACATCAATTCTTCCCCAGTATTACTTTGCCATGGAAGTATTTACTGTATTCACCAAAGTGTTGCTATGTACTTGTCTTGCAAAAGCCTTCGAGTTGCACGCAGTCCCCTCATACATGCATAAATGGTAGTATGAGAAGAGCTGACAGTCTCTTCTCTAGCATTTACTAGCAGGCTGCATTAGTGAAAGGATGTCTTTTTTCCCCTACAAATAGCAGAAGGAAGAGTGATTTCAATTTCTTCTTCAAAGGTGACTAGAAATACTTCCAACATAATTACAATAGCTTTTGATAATATTACCATAACTACTCACTTTGTGTACATTTTTTTTTTTTTTTAGCATAGACCTTCTCCTGTCCATCTATGAATTGCTTATGAAATGGTCTAAAAGGAATTAAGGAAAGACTATTTCAGCACAGTATTTAAGATGTATGTTTAAATGTATTTAAAAAATACATTATCAGTAAAATCTGTTGTATAGGTTCGTACTTAAACACAATGCAAGCTTAATGCAGATTCTTGGAAAATGATTAACATCTTCATTGTTATTTTATGCATTTTTGAGATGTACAGATGTCATAGGTATAAATATAAGGGATAAAATCCTAGTCCTATTTGATTCAGTAGCAATACTCCCTCTGGTTTCAGTAGTACTACGATTCCACCTTGCTCACCCAAAACACACAAGAAAAGACTAGGATCTAGAAAATACGATTTAATGTGTTTGCCATTTAGCAAAAATCTGAATAATTTATAGAAATATAAAATATTATTGCTATTAATAATAGCAATATATAACTTTACTATGAGAGAAGGCACGTATGTAATCTGAGAAAAAAATAAACTAAGAAAGAAAACTTTTATGGTTACTGAGTAAAAAACTCTGGTCTTTGTTTCAGAATGAAATAGAAACAAATTCATCAAGGGGTCAGCCTTTCAAGGATTTCATCCATGTTTTAAAAATCATCTGCATATTTTTTCAGTGAAATCTTCTCAGGTGATGAATTTGTCAAAATCCTCAAAAGACCACTACATTCAGATGGTTTTTACTGACCCCATCCTCTCCTTCTTGTGCAAAGAAAATTTCACCCTGCGTGTTTCATGTACATGATGTACAATATGCAACTGAGCTTTCCAGTTGGGCTGGTTTCATTAGTAGCAGCCACAAGTTGCTCCATTTAAGCTCCCTAAAACAGAATCTTAAAGTAGCTATGTTCATGGATATAACACTTCCAGCTTGGAAGAAAAGAAAAATAAAATCAACACCATATCAAACTGTCTCAGTGATTCTCAAGTGTCGTTTCAATTAATTCATTAATAGACTTAGGGATAATAAGATGTAGAATTGCTTTGCAATTCTACATTCAAGAACCACCCAAATAAATTAACAGGTGGTGCTCAAATGAGAGGAGGAGGGAAATATGCTTTAAGTGGGGTAAAATGGCAAACAGAAGAAGAAGGAAAACATGAATGTGTAGAAGAATAGTGTGTCTTAGAGGAGAGAATTATTTTGGACTGTTCAAGTGGATGAGCAGTAATTAAATTATATTTGTAAATAAAGATATTCCGCCATTTCTTCAGGAGCATTAAACTAGAAATGAGCTCAAAATAACACTGGTGATGAGGGTAGAACAGTTGTATTTCTGACAGGTAGCCACCATTTCTGGTTGGTTGTTTTAGTCAAGATGCAGAATAAGAATGGAATTAAGTTCTATTTGCATGACTATAAAATGCAGATTCAAATCTACTATATGTCTGAGACATATGGCATTGTTTTTCATTTCTTTTGATTGCCAAAAATTTTCATTATTCAGCATAGATTCAGAAAGACTAAGATATCCCAAAAGAAATTTCTAAAGGTAGATGCTGTCTTGAGCACGTGTTTAGACTACAGAAGAAGTATGGACATGAAGCTGAAAACTTCTGAGCAACTTCAATTTCTTTTGATGTCTGTATGAATGAGAATTTGGAGTCATAATTTTTAATAGTGACATACTGAGCATTTTGAGAGTTTAACATTCCTTTGTTAAAACTACCTTTGTTATGAAGTATGTAAAGAAAGAATTAGAGCAGTGTCTTACTATGATTATCTATAGCCACATTTCCAGTTTTTGTATCTGCTTGTTTGTTTTAGTACAGCTACAGTAACAAAACACTGGTCAAGCCAAAATGCATTCACTTTAAACTATAATGCTGTACTTTTACCTTCGTGAAGCAAGAAGATAATAGCTCTTCTCTGCCAATGCACCCTCATCTTTTTTTTACTACATTAGGAAGATTTCAAGAAAATAGGTATTTTCTTCAGGTCTTTACAGCTTCTCACAGGTGGATGATCACAATTTTCATGTGCCTTCTTTCTCCTTCAGAGAAAGACCCATGTTTATAGACATTTCCTGTAGAAAACTCCATGTTGTTCTTAACAAACCCAAGACTTCTCTTGGTAATAGAAGTGTCCATTATAAGGCATTTAATTCTAAGCATATAATAATAAAGTCTAGTTTGTGCATGATTTGAAATACATTGCATCTATCTTTCCTGTGTGAAGTCCCCATGTCTACCATCCTACAAACTTGGATGGAAAACATTATGGATAATTTTTAGAGCTCTGCCATGCAAGGGGTCTGTGGCAACCAGAAATAGAAAAAGGAGAAACCAGGTTAAAATGGTAGTTTGTTAGGAATAAACAAGCATGGATTTTACTTTTCAATATTAATTCAGAAATTTCAAGTTCTTTTTCAACTTGGCTCATTTTCTTCCATGGCCCCAGCTGATCACTTTATTGGATGCTGTTTAGTCCCACCAGTATTTGAAATTTTGAATAATCCTTCCTGGCTTACTGACGTTGTGTTTTTCTTCTTGACATTCACATACTGTAAATATAGCTCTGTCCAGGATGAATTCCATTTAGCAGACAATGCTTGACAGCCCCAGTAAATTCAGAGTGATCTATTAATTCATCAATATGTGTGTATAATTTCCATTAAGCTCAATAAAATTTGTGTACAGCTGTAATAACTGGAGTCTTTTACCACTTTAGTGTCTTACCAATTGACAGGGAGATTTCTCCAGTAGAGTGGAAGTATCCCTCCAGCTTTTAAAGCTCTAGACTGTTGATTTGAAAAAGATAAAAGGATTAATTTTCTTCATGGGAGTAGCTTTGCTGGAAGATCCTCCTTCTGCACACCTTGGCTGGTGTGTCTCTCCCAGTCTGCTAGGACATTTTCCTAACCTGTACTGTGTGGAGGACAGTTCTCTGTTGACCCAAGTTGCAGGCACTTCCCAGTTGCAAGACAGGGGTGCTAAAGCTGGCAGTTGCCCTGCTCAGACCATAGGAGTTTTCTCACTGCTTGCTTTGAAATGTCCTCATATTTACACTCTGGAATGGAAAGGTTAGGAGGAGAGAGTAGAAGAGAGAAGTATCTAATATCTTCATATTGTGCCCTAACAAAATTTGTCCATGTTTTCATTTCACAGATTATTATATTGAACTTGGATTTTTTGAATCATGTAAAGTAATATTTCAAAACATGCTCCAGGAAAAAAAAAAAAGGAGCATATATATGACAGTTAGCTTATTTTATAGGGCTAAAAAATGCCTGAAGATCTTTGCAATGATTTCTGTGTGACAGAATCAGTCAAAGCTAATGATTTTGCAGGCCCCGGTTGTGGTTATATTAAAAATAATTGCATTAGCCTTGCACAACTCATTGCTGTTGCTACATTCTTTAAATATTTGATGTAGTTCTTAAGGACTGATCGTATTCTGAGGTGAGGAAAAATGCAATGATCTGTGCCATTTCTTCCGTCTCAAACCACAAGGCATCTTTCTATTATCACCATTACTGAGATAGTCATCAATCAGCCTGCTGAATCTTCCTGTTTTGAATTACTTGTCTTATCCTTTTGGTGTTAAATGCGTGCCTACTTGTAATTTGGTTTTGAAACCCTCAATTAGCATATGCTAAAGAAGTGTGAAATTTGAACAACTCAGATCAAGTCAGATTTTTGTCCATTGGAGGATTTCATGAAATGGGTCATATGTAAGTATATATGCATAAAAGTATAAATGGGTGGTGTGCAAGTATATTGCTTTTGTTGTGCGTGTTGGAAGGACAATAAGAAGCAAAAATTTACTATGCAGAATAGTCTGGTGAGCTTTTAAATACTCAGAGAAGCTGTTGGTTACTTACTCAGGTGAATAATAAGGGCCGATGAATACTGTAAGGGTTGCAAGATGAAAGGATCTCAGAACAAAAGTAGTAGGAGTTTTTGCATGCCATAGTCCAAAGTTTTTCCCACGAATATATACAGTCAATTTCTGATAACATATCAGCACTATCGTTTCTGCTGTAGCTAAAGAACAGAAAATGTAGGTTTAAAAATATGAAAAAAATGTGGGATATAGAACAGAAGAATAGAAGATATTGACAAGAAAGAAGTTATGGAAAGAGCCAATTTTGAACTAGTTTAATAGCACTAATATTTGGTTCTCGGTTAATTCTCCCAAACCTCACATATCCTAACAATTATTGAACATCAAAAATTGTCTGGGGGTATAAGGAATGGGGAGGGCATGGCAGAGGGCTCAGGATGGTGCAACAAAGAGGTAGTAAAGTCTCATTTATACTTACCTTACACTTTTTATACTTACCTCACTTAGCATTCGTAGTGAACCTTTTCATTCCACATTTGCTACAGACATTGGCATTACTTCTATGAAAACCTTTAAAATATGAACGTATTGATACACCACATGGATAAAGCAGGAGAGGGAGAGGTTCAGGGAGGAAAAATTATGGCAGTTGGACAAAAGCAGAAAAACTCTTTTTCCCTTGACTGGCACTTAAGCTTTGTCCTGTGCTGTTACTCAAACCTCTAGGCCACAGCTCTCCTGGAATATCACATATTATGTATGGCTAAGTTTTCAAAGTGACCTAAATAATAGGGTCTGTACTCCCTCTGAAAGGCAATCAGACTGAGGATTCTAATATTCCCAAGGCCTTTCTGAAAATCTCATCTTACATACACTCTTAACCACTTCATCACACTCACTAAATAACAGGAGATACTTGTTAACAGTATGTGTATTAGTCACTGAAAATAATTTATCCCTGCTTTGGGGCTCCTCTAAAGAAATTATACCTCTCAATTTTTCAGCCTTCTCGATACAACACCTGAGAAATAATTGTTTTCATTTTTCTTTGCCTCATTGATTGTAGAATAAATAGTCCATGAATAACTCCCCACCCTCATTATTCTACCGTATCTAGTGAGCAATAATTTTTGGTTCAGTCTGTTTAAAGGTAATGGCAGGAGGGATGGAGAGGGATGGAAAAGAGCAGTCATACTCTTGAAATCCCTACACCATAAGGCTAGGATATGGACAGATTGTCTCAGTCATCTCTTGTAGGTGAAAACCGTAATGATACTTTAATGCAGGTTGCTTCCTGGCTCGCCCTTGGAGTGAGAATTAATTACCGAATGAAAACATCTGCATTAGCGGCTCCTGCAGCCCAGCTCTCTGCGGGCGGGACGGTGCTCACCCGCCCTCCCCTCCCCCAGGAACCAGGACCGCTCGGAGGACTTGCCTGCTGGCCGCCTGGCTCGGATCCCGGCAGCCTGGAGCTCG
>NW_008610585.1:17999-93184 GCF_000691845.1 Merops nubicus | reverse complement strand
GCCGGGGGGAGGGAGAGAGGCCTGCTTGATGCCACAGTTCCACCTCTGCCCCTTTTCTGGAGAGCTTAACTGGACGTGCTAGCGGTTTTATAAACTCCGTCAGCACCAACCACCTTATTCTTGCTGAAGAACTTCAGCCCCACCACGAAATCGAACCGGATTGCCTCATGTCGCAGTAGCAGTTGAACAGAACGTTACATCAAGGATATAACTTCCCATCTCCTTGCTATTTGACAAAATGTTTTCACGTGCATTTAATAGCACAATATGAAATAGTTTCACCTACGAAAGTTAAGTGTATATACATAAACACTGTACAAGACCTATTTTTAAAGCAACTTTGATTGCTTTTTTAATGCACAAGACATCAGTTTGGGATGAGTTGTTTCTAATTATCTTGCAACATAAATAATTTTGATGACATGTTAAGGATGGGTTAAGCATTAGAGAAAAAAACAGGACCTTTTTGGCATGTGGAATAAAATTGTGTACAGTAGAGGTGGCTAGTCGGACTGGCTAATTAAAATTCTACATCCTACAACATTTTCAGAAGCAAGGGATGGCAGCAAGTTTTCTAACATGAGTCTCCATGTCGTTCCTGCGTGCAGCTGACACGCAGGCGGCCACTGCTCTACAGCAAGCTGGAGCCACGTTTAGTTGTTTCTTTAAGTTGTCTGCTACTGGCCAGAATTTTGTTTTAACAGAAGTTAATGAAAGATGGGTAGTGTTTGATCAGCCAATTCTGTCAGACTAATGGGAAAATAGCAAACATCAGAGAACTAATACAGTTACTGCAACAATAAACTACAGGAATGTTGGGCAACACATATGTTGGAGGAGGATGTTAAAACATAATACTGTACCAATAAATTACATTGTTTTTAAAATACACATCCAGTCACGCAGTCAACTGTACAAGAACCAAAGTGTCATAAAACCAAAGCTCAAAACAGGATGGCATTTCAGATATTAAAAATCTGAATAAACACAATGAACTTTACAGTGACCTCAGGTACTGAGTACACCTTGGCCTCTGGAGTGTCTTGGAAAAATCAGTGAGTATATAGACCCTGATTCTAAGGAAAGGTTTTAAATTGCATCATGTTTGAAGATAAAGATGTATGTTTAACAAATACTGTGTTGCATTTGATTCTTTCTGGATGTTTGTGCTTAATAAAGACTTTCATACAGAGTAGAGCTGTTATTTTACAGTCATAAATGCAGTAATGACTTTACAATAGAAGGAAATAAACAGATAAAACTCTCGCTTAAACTCTTTAATTTTTTATAATAAACAGGCAATAATTCTGCCTACACTCCAAGGATCACATTCTGCTTTTATGTCAGTGTTAAAATCTCAGTGGCTTAGCTGGAAACAATTCCACCTGAAAATCCCAATGAAGTCACTAGGATGAGTCTCTGTTATGGTCAGGTGCTCTTGAAGCTTTTTCCTTCAGAGAGAGAACAAAGGGAGGAATGTACCCTGGACAGGAACACTTAGTTAGCTGTATGCCAACAGGTTCTTTTCCTCTTGCTATTAAAATTCCTCTGGCAAATTGTGAAGAGTTTCTGTATCTTTACTCCACTTTGGGGGTCGGAGGGGAAAAAGCTAGAAAACAGTCTGTCTCACTGAGATTACGACTCCTTTCATGCAGTACCCTTCTAGGACCAGGCCCATAACAAAAATGTTTTCAGAGGTCAGAGAACTGTTCAGCTCCATCATGTGTCTTTAAAAGGTTTTGAATGTGCAAGTTCTTTCAGGATTCTTTTTAGCACAAGTTAGAAATCTGGTGGGATGTCAAAAAATACACCATGTTACTTCAGGGAAAGATTTGTAAAAAGATTTAATTTTGGAAAGGTGTTGCTGTTACTGAAAAAAAATAACATATTCAAACTCTCTATTAAGATTTGAACTCTGCTTGTGTCTGACTTACTGTAGATTTCATAAAAGAAGTGTTAGGCTCAGATAGGCACTAAAAGGAAGAGGATAGTTGGGATAAGCGCTTTTTAAATATGCGCTATATTCCTAAAAGCATTTCACATGTAATTTTATGGCCTTCCTGTTCCATCTTCTTTGACAGAGAGGAGATAAATTAACTGACATGCATCTAAAAAGGGCAGCTTAGTTTTATTTACAACATCCTCCACTTCAGCACGTCTGAAAAAAAAGCACACTAGTGATTCCCAGATACCTTCAGCATTTGCAAGTCTAACCTGTGGAAAGTACAGACACGTACAATTTTTGAAAATGTAAGTCAGTTGTTTAATTCTGACCCAGAAGAAAGAAAAGGTGGTTCAGTTAACTTGTATTAATTAAGCATGGCAGCATTAGAAGTGCCACAAAGCAGAACTCTGTGGTGTGATGTGCACTGTCCTAACATTGTGGAAGGCCTTTTGCCTCCAGCAGTTCATTTCCTGCAGTATTCGAGAAGCTTTCAGAGTTCTTTGCAGGAATGAGTCTGGGTGCTGGTCGCACCCCCAGAGGGAACAGAGAACAGGCAATAGAGCCCTTGTGGGCAGCTGCAGGGCTGCACTACACAAATGACTTGGCTGGTGTGACAATTGTGCGTCCTTAACAAGTCTACAGATGACACACAGCTGAGACGATTGGTTGACAGGCCACATGCTTGTGCTGCCATTCAAGAGGGACTGCGACAGGCTGGAGAAATGGGCAGGTAGGAATCTCATGAAGTTCAACAAGGTCTTGCTCCAGGGTGGAATAGCCCCGTGCAGCAGTATAAGCTGCAGATCAACTAGTTGGAATGGAACTATGCAGAAAAGGACTTGTGGGTCCTGGTGGACAGCAAGTTGACCATGAGCCAGCAGTGTACCCCTGCAGCACAGCCGGGCAACAACATCTTGGGCTATGCTAGGAAGAGTGTTGCTGAGCAGATCAAGGGAAATGATCATTCCCCTCTGCTCAGCCCAGGTGAGACCACATCTGAAGTGCTGCGTGCAGTTCTTGGTTGCCCACCACGGGAAAGATACGGCCATACTGGAAGAAAGTTCAAGGCCATGAAGATAAAGAGATTAGAGCATCTGACCATACCAGAAGAGGCTGAGAGCCTCAAGAGGAGGAGTCTCAGGAAAGGCCTTGTCAGTGTGCACAAATATCTGATGAGAGGATACAAAGAGGATGGAGCTGTACTTTTCTCAATGGTGCCCAGGGCAAGCGGCAACGGGTGCAAATTGAATCAGGAAATTCCGTTTAAGTATAAGGAAAAGCTTTTGAGCTGTGAGGGTGGCCAAACATGGCCACAGTTTGCTCAGAGAGGCTGAGGAATCCCCATCCTTGGAGATACTCAAAACTCAACTGGACATAGGTCTGAGCAACCTGTGCTACGTGACCCTACTGTGAGTAGGGTTGGTTGTACTAGATGTTCTCTAGAGCCTTCCAACCTCAGCCATTCTGTGATTCTTTGAAGAGGTCTGTAGGACAGAGTTCTGGCAAAATGCTTATGCTGTCTGTTATTTAAAATAATTAAGAGCTGTAGATACCAGGCAGATTTCTTAGCCAGAATGAAATTTGTCCTGTGGCCCACTGCCACAAGACATGACAACCAATTCTTACCTAGCTGTTTGCATATTCCAAATCTCATTCTCTGGTTATTCATAATGACTCATAAGATCTTCAAGTCATTCTTCTCTTTTGTATCCTCAGTCATAAAATACAAGCCTGAGAACAGCAACTGAGGATGTCTGGAAATGCTTCACAACTCTTAAGTGTGTGCACAACACATAAAAAATAGATAACACCTCAAGGTATCTCTTGTATTGTTAAACCATTCTCCCTCAAAAAGATTCTGATATTACTAACTCTTAGGAGCCAAGGCAGCACAATTCTTATAGCCAGATGAAAAATTGTCCTTTACATGTTCATACGCCAGATGATGTGTTACTCAGCTGGAATAAACCTGAGAGGCTGATTCCACAAGTGTTACGAAGGACTGATTCATTTCCTTCGAGTGTCTGGTTAAAGGGTGACTTGAGGAAAATGTAAAGTTTTGTCCTTAAATAAATATTGTGTATAAATGGATCATGTCAGCAACACTCAGATTTCATGATGGCCTGGAGTGGGAACTGGATAATGAGACTTGTCAGCTCCACTGGATTTGTAGCAGCTATTCGTGTAGAGAAGTTTTGAATGTTTCAGAAAAATATGTGGACATCCGAAAGGCTTGTGGACCAGTCTCAGATATGCGCTGGGTCTGGTTAAACAAAATCAGCATAATTGTTCTTTTGAGGATCTTTTATTATGTGTTACAAATTTCACTTTACAAATAAAAATAATTTCAGAAGTGGAACAGAGCTTTCCATTAGGAGTAGTAGTCATAGAAATGGTTTATGGAGATTACAGTTGAGTTTAATTCTGATAATCCCCTTTTTCCTTGAGAAAAAAAAAAAGAAAAAAAAAAAAACACCACCACCAACAACAAAGCTTTGCTTCCTCAAGTTTGATTTCACCTTTTTGAGTTTTGATTGACAACAAAGCATGAAGGGAAGGGCTTAAAAGCTGTGCACAAATGGCAAAGAGAGAAAAAAAGACTAAAACTGGAAAGATGAGTTTTCAGGGGGTTTTTGTAAAGAAGGTAGCATGGCAGTTAACCTCAATGAATAAGAAAGTAATTATTTAAAGCCCAGCAAGCAGCTTTCATAACTAAAACTGCAAAACTGGGAATGCACAACCCTCATAAACAACCATCTGACTTAAGCATTGGATCAAACTTAGTGAAAGCATCTCTAATCAAGTGAAACTGAAGGATCATCTTGGAAATGTGATGCCAGCTGTGAACTGCTAGGCTGCTATGATGATCCAGAAATACAGGAAAACTGTACACAGCTACCCTCTTAAACTTTCTTTTTCTTTCTGACCTGTTTTAAGCAATTTACCTCACTAACTGTATGAGCCATAACCTCGTGCATTATATGTTTTAGGAAATGTGCAGAGGCATAGCCACATGCAGACACAGACACACACACAAAAGTGTTATTGGGAGGCAGTTCTGAAGGTCTGTTAAACAATAGGTCTCCCATTTCAACAACAACAACAAATGATGTATTCCAGTGCGGTGAGTAGAATGCAGTGCCTTATACATGTCACTTCCTGTGCTGCTTCTTTGTGCTGTGTATGCAACACATCTAGCAAAAAAGGATCATTTGGTGAAGTGGCAGATTTTATAGGGATATTATAGCTGTGTACAAATATGTTAAAGATGTAAAGTGGAGCCAGACAAGTGAAACTAGGGCCTTGTCAAGCAATTCACAAGTCAGTTCCCCTTAAAGCATGTAAAAATGCTGTGTGTTCATGCGGAAAGCATGGCTATTTTTGCTCCCGGGGGATTTTTCCCCAACTCTGAAGTCAGTTAACCTCTTTTACTAGGAGAATCAGACTGCCATTGGTGCCAGAAACCACAAACGTCTGGGACCAGTATGTCAGAGATTATTTCTGCTGAATCAGCTCTCAATGTAATGAATGTATAAAACCAGTAACCCAAGCACAGAGGCATAAGAGAAGGAGAATTGCACTGTGAAGTACATGTTTGATTTCAACAAATTCTGAGCCCATATCCAGTGCTTACTGTTACATGTATGAAATCTCCATATCCAGTGCTTACTGTTACATGTATGAAATCTTTTGTGACACCAGCAACAGACTACAGTATCAGTAAAACTACTGGTATACTTTTTCAAGTCTTTGCTTATTAATAAAGTTGAAGATAAAATGGGAGAAATACCATGATATGGTTTCTAAAGCATCAAAGAAATTATTATAAGCCAGCTATATTAAAACTTACTTTAACAGAATCATCAGAAATACATAATGTATTAAAAAGTAAGTTGCCATGCATGCCTTTTATTGGGTTAATATAACTTAAAATTGTTGTCAGGCATATGATAACTGTAATAGGTAACATTTCTGTTAGGTTAATGCAAAACAATCTATTGGTTTGTGGACATATATCTGCATACATCTACATGAATATGTTGTGCCACTGGACCATGAACAAACTGAAACCCTTTCCTAGTTTGCAAATAAGGATATCCAAATGCAAGTATCAACAACTAAAACCTGACAAAACTACAAAATAGCAAACTTGATTCATGTGCCATAACAGACTGTCCAAATAAAGCACATGTAGCTTTCTGTAAGTTACTTATAAACCACATAAAGAATATAGCTTACAAAAGGAATGACTGTTAAAAACATAGCTCTTTGTGTTTTTGTTTTTCTAGCTTCAATCTCAGAGGTAGGTAGTAGGCTTCCTTTTTAAAAAATTCTTGAAAAAAAAAGATAAATTCAGTTTTACTCTGGGATTGGATCCCAACCTTAAAATTTTTTCCTTATTTTAAACAGAACAGATTTTTTTGGTTTTGTAATTTTTGCCATAAAATTAGTTGTAAAATACTGGTGTCGCTAATGCATTTTAAGGACAGACTGGGGCCAAGGAAGGGGAGCATTTATTAGCATCTGGGAAAATACTTTTGTTTCTGAGGATGATTTCTTCCTGACTTTAAGTACACTTGTAATTCAGTTAGTTGTACTGCCACGGGGTATCACTGAGCAGTGGATCAACCTTCTTCAGCATGGTGTTCTCTCATGCTGACTGCTTCATATTTCCCCACTGAAAAAAAAAAAAAGAAGATTCATACTTGAAGTATGGTCAGTAAATAAGGCCAGAAGGAAAGAAAAAGACAAAGAGAAAAATATATAGCGATCAATGGTTTGTGCTTTCTGTACAGGCCTAGCAGGGTCTTTCTGCAACATTCAAAATTACTGCCAGTCTAGAGCTTACCAGTCCCTTTTGAAGTTCAAATGTCCCTTCCAGTTGGTCTTAGGGGCTAATTCTCTCCATGTGGCACTCTGGTTGTAAGTGTAAGGCACAAGTAACTGGCTCCATAGGCCAATTGTCAGAAGTAGTCCATTGGCTTTCACACACACACACACACACACACACACACACACACACACACACCCCCCACTAAAAATCCAAATCTGAAGTTATAGGTACAATTAAGGGGGAAAAAAGCAGAAAAAAATGTTCAAAAGAGCATTCACAGCAACACAGCAAATCACTCACATTGCATGTCTTCTGTCTTTTTTCTTAAAGAAGAGATTAACCCAGCTCTGTATGTGTGGGTGGGAGGGAACAATTCTGTGTTAAGACAAATGTGCTGTTATTATGACTTCACTGATGTTTATCATCTAACTACTACAACTACTGGAGCCATAAAAATAAATGGACCAACAGCAGCCACCATAGAAAATGAGACAGAGGAGAGATCTTCTGAGCCAAATTGTTGAGGTTCTGTCTTCTACATGGTAGGAATAATGTTTGCATTCATTTGAATTCATGTAATGTTTTCTTAGAATCCTTCAAGCAAAATACAGAAAGATTAAAAGATCTCAGTAGGTGGCTGTGTGCATTTATATTTGGATGTATATGAAGTTAATATAGCTAGTACAAAGTGTGATTAAGTATTTTTCTACAAAATCTGGGGTGTTCATTTTCAACAGGGTATTTGCATAGATATACAGACATAAAAACCTAAGTGCTTAAACTTTTGCTTATTGCACATTTCTTGATCAGCAACATCCTTTCACAACAAAGACAATAGAACAGACTCTTTTAGCTGAATGCATTTAAGCCTTATCTTGAATAGTTTTCTAAAACAGAATGAGATTATGCAGTGCCTAATGCTAGGACAAATGACAGCCTAGGTCGTTATGTCATCTCAGAAAGACCATGGTATGCAGAGAGAATGCCACCTGGTTTCTAAAAAGCCATGTAATCTCGATTTTTTAAGTATTTTTTAAAGGTTACCATTAGATCTTGTGAAATAATAGGTTGTTTTGACCACATTATTGTCCAGATTTAAAGATTATCTTTCAGTTTCACTCAAGATCTAATTCTCCTCAATCACTCTGAAGCTTCTAGGAGTATTGATTGCTGGAATCCTCTTTGGATTACCTCTGATCCTCAAGGACATGACAGCAATTCCAAATTAACTTCCAAATACATTTATGTAAACTGTGTATCCTGCCTCAGA
This sequence comes from Merops nubicus, assembly GCF_000691845.1. Taxonomy (NCBI): domain Eukaryota; kingdom Metazoa; phylum Chordata; class Aves; order Coraciiformes; family Meropidae; genus Merops; species Merops nubicus. The sequence continues at coordinate 85,135 of NW_008610585.1, read as the reverse complement.
AAGAATAATCCACTACATTCACATATAAACAGAACCTTTAAATGTGCAACAGATGTTCCATTTTTTAAAAAGCTCTTGAATTCATTGACAGGCCTTTGGCTAAACTGATGAATTAATTTGTTCAGGGCGGATTTCATAAATCCTCTAATAATTCTTACCCTTACACATCTTGACTTGATTTCTGAGATCTACAGCATGTGTTTTAAATGTTTTAACCTTTACTACTTTAATCAGGTAACATTTATTTCAGGGCTGGATGATGATCGGTCATTGAAAGGTATAGTTGACTAGGAAATAAAATCCAATTTGTCAGTTAAATGAACCTCCACATCTGAAATAAGAAAAAATCAGTCTCTATTACTGGATCTCTGAAGTGTTTAGTGGTTTTGATGTCACTCTCAAAGAGTATATAGTGCTGGCATGCTAAGTATTGCTGGATGTAGTGCTGGTATGCTGAAACCACAGTTACCATGCTTACATACAAACAATTTCTTGGGCTGGTTTGAAGGTAAGCCTTTCCCGCTATACTGAGATTTATTTATATCATTTTAAGCAATTTTTGTTTAATGGCTAGATATCAATTTAAATGGCAATTAAAGTGGTCCCCAAATCAATTTTTTTCTAAGCTGTTTGCTTCAGAGAGGTCTTCAGCTTCGTTAATGCCCATCTCGTTATATACTACATTATATCAAATAATTTAAGGGTTTTTTTAATTGACAGATGTATTTGATAGTGTGCAATAACGTGTGCAGGTAAAACTGCATTAGAAAGACTCTTGTCTTTGTTTGCTAGATAACTGGCATGCCAGTCACCCACTGAATAAACCTTCATGTATTTTTCTTACTATAATGGGTCATTCAGAGGTCCAGAAGTCTACAGTCCCTAAGGTATGATAAGAATATATTACATTTATAATGTTTTTAACTCTGGTGAAAACCATAAACAGAGAAAATAGCCAGTTTTTGCCTTTTCAATGACATTTGTTCATAAATCTACATTTAGCTAGATTTAGAAGTCTGAGTGCATCAGTGATGACTATATGTTGCTAGTCCCAATCTGTATGAATCCACAGAATTATGAGTGTTACAATCTGATTTGAGATACTGACATCCATTCTGTAGTGTTTGATGCCTTTTTGCTCTGATGCATTTTCTGAAGTAACTCTGCTGCATCAAGTAAAATGATGGACTTTGTGAAAGAATGGTAGGATTAGATGGTACATAACAAAACCGTATCTGCCTGTCTGAATTCAGCTTTCAAAAATAAACCGAGAGTTCTAGTTAAAATCCATCTAGGAGGTTTACATTTATTTGAAAGAATTCTACAATTAAGGTTACGTATCTGGGCCAGGTACATACATATACTTTTAATATCTCTAATGTAAAAGTGCTGTTCATGAGGTAGAACTGCATTTCATGAGTGAAAAAATAGTTGAAAAATTTAAATTCTGTTTGCCATATTATGTTTATTCATTTTATAAGATATTCTAAACAGGACACTTGACAACACTTATTTTTTTATTCTTATGTGTTAACTTTCTTTCTTTTGGCTCTGCCTATGCCGGTTCTTCTGTAGGCCATAATAATCTCAAATGAGTAGCTAACTAGCAGAAGCTGAGCAAAATATCTGTCAGCTGCATCCCATTTACCTTTTTTTTGCCAATAATATTTATATTGACCTCCCTACTCAGATGACAAATTATATTAAATTTTAGAAATGTAATTATAACAGTGATTACTTAGGAGGTGGATAATCACTTTTCAGAGGTTTTTAAAACTTGGCTGGACAAAATGCTGAGTTTCTGTCTGTAATTTAGGCTTCTATATTGAAATGAGGTTTCTAACTTCTTCAAGCTTCAAATTTGAAATTAGTCCTGCTTTCACTAATAGGTTGGATGTATGATCACACAAAATCTCTTCTAACTAACCTTGTCAAAGATCCTGTAGTTCTATATCCCTTGAGTTGAAATTGGCTCAAAGATTTGGGGATTACTAGAGGAAACTAGTAGATGATGCCTCAGTCTTTAATAGCAGGACGAATGTTTGCTAGGTAGCCAGCCCCTTGATCTGGAAGGCAGGGATGGGGATGCAGCGTCCATAATACAAGACAAAATGGTTAGTGATCTTCTGCATTACCTAGACATACACAAATCTACAGGGCCAGATGGATTATATCCAAGGGTACTAAGGATGAGCTTACTAAGCCACTCCTCATGATTTACCAGAAGTCCTGGCTAACTGGAGAGGTGCCAATGGACCAGAGGCTGGCTAATGTGACGCCCATTTGCAAGAAGGTCAGGAAGGAGGATCTTGGGAACTACAGACCTGTCAGTCTGAGCATGGTTCCAGGAAAAGTCATGGAGCAGATCAGCTGAAGTGCCATATCACAACATTTACAGGGTAACCAGGCCATCAGGCCCAGTCAGCACGGGTTCATGAGGGGCAGGTCCTGCTTTACAAACCTCAGCTCCTTTTCTGACAAGATGACCCACTTGGTGGATGACGGACAAGCTGTGGATGTTATCTCTATTTCAGTCAGGCCTTTGATCCTGTGCCCCACAGCACTCTCACCACAATCTGGCTGCCCTGGGCCCAACTGGGTGCACACTCTGCTGTGTCCCCACTGGCTGGATGGCTGCTGTGGCCCCACTGGCTGGATGGGCGCAGAGAGTGGTGGGGGTGGAGTCACATCTGCCTGGGGCCGGTCACAAGTGGAGTTCCCCAGTGCTCTGTTAGCCCTGTTAGGTTGGTGTGCTCATCTGCTTGAGGGTTGGGAGGCCCTTCAGAGGGACCTGGACAGGCTGAACCTATGGGCCATAGTCAACTGTATGAGGTTTAACAAGGACAAGTGCCAAGTCCTGCACTTGGGCAGCAACAACCCCATGCACAGCTCTAGACTTGGGGAGGAGTGGCTGAAAGCTGCTTGGCAGAAAGGGGTCTGCGATTGTTGATTGACAGCTGCTGAACATGAGCCAGCAGTGTGCCCAGGTGGCCAAGAAGGCCAACGGCATCCTGGCGTGTATTAGGAACAGTGTAGTCAGCAGGGCTAGAGAAGTGATCACCCCGCTGTACTCGGCACTGGTGAGGCCACGTCTTGGGTACTATGTCCAGTTTTGGGCACCACAGTACAAGAAGGACATTGAAGTTCTAGAGAGGGTGCAGAGAAGGGCAACAAAGCTGGTGAAGGGTCTTGCGGGTAAGTCTTATGAGGAGCAGCTGAGGGAAGTGGGGTTGTTTATCCTGGAGAAGAGGAGGTTGAGGAGAGACCTTATCGCTCTCTACAACTGCCTGAGAGGAGGCTGTAGGGAGGCGGGGGTTGGCCTCTTCCTACATGCTGCAGCTGACAGGACAAGAGGAAACGATATTAAGTTACACCAGGGGAGGTTTAGGTTACACATTAGGAAAAACTTCTACACTGAAAGGATGATCAAACACTGGAACAGGCTTCCCAGGGAAGTGGTTGAATTGCCATCCTATTAGTTGACATCACCATTAGTTGACATGTATTTAAAAGCTGTCTGGATAGGGTTCTCAGGAATATGGTGTAGAAGTGGCCTCATAGAGATAGATAATGGTTGGACTCAATGATCTTAAAGGTCCTTTCCAACCATGGTGATTCTGTGATATTCTGTGATGATATAAATTACATGTGGCAAAGTCATATGGTAGAATACAATACATCTGAATCAATATCCAAAAAAAAGACCCAAAGTAAAAAGGGCACATAGCTGAATTATCATCCTTTGAACCACTGTGCAGCTCACACTTGAACAACCAGAATTCATTGTTATTAGAGGCCCTTTAAAGGTTATCATCTGGAGAAGTCAGTCAAAATGTCTGGGTATAAAATTTGTTTCAGATATCATCTCCTGTCACTAGACAGTGTTTCCTGCAGGGCAAATCTAGATTGCAGTATTCTCAGAGACCAGTATTGATGCTAATGTGCTGATGACTTTGCAATAAAAAAACAAACACTTCTTATGCCTTTCAGTTCTCAGCAGAAACAAACCTGTCCTTTAGGGAAGATGCTAGAAGAATTTTGAAACTATTGTCAGACACTAAAGCTTGCAAATGCCAGATAAACTGTGGTATGTTATAGAAACGGCTGTGTGATTACCCAGTTCTAGACTTTGCTATATTGCCAGCTTTGGAACATATTAGTGCAAAATAGGTGACAGGATAAACCTATAACTGGAAATTAAATATACCGTAAATGTCATGAAGTTGTTGCTAATTAATTTTCTTCAAATGCTTTACTTAATAATAATACCTGCTGTCACTGCATCTCTGATACCTAATCTGTAAAATATCATGGCACGTACTGAGGGCAGGAAAGTATTTCGCAGGTAAGCAATCAAATAAGAGGAGGTTAAGTGAAAGACTTGCCCCAGAGAAAAAAGAGTTCTTACAGTAGCCAAGAATAAAGTGTCCTTTGATTCTAAGTTTCTCACTTCTAAACTCCAGATTGGCACTGCTAAACTCGAATTCTAGGATCAGCTCTTACTGGTACTTTGTTGTTTTCTACTAAAAAAATTAGTTTCATACAGAAGTCAAAGGACCCTAAACTCAGCTGCAGGAATACAAAATATACAAATCTGCAGTGAAACACCATCATTCATGCCAAGAAAATAATCTTATATGAACACAGAAGTCATTCTCCTCTATCAGCTAAAGTGGGTGTAGCCATTTCCATAAGATAACCAGAAAAATATTATATTGCTCAGTGCTTGAATTTGTGTTCTTTGTTTTGGAATGAATGTTCCTCTAAGATAAGAAAATGGAGTACTGTCTTACTTAGTTTAGGTAGCATTTTAGTTTAAAATACACCACCAAATCTAACTGCTGTTGTTTGACAAAGGCATTTTCACCTGGCAAAAACAGCACGTCTACACATATGCTGAAAACTTCTCCCTTTAAATAAAACTGTATTGTAACGTAAGTGGTATGATTTCTAACAACATATTTTGACTAGGAAAATATGGAATTAATTTGTTTAGGTAAGTAGGATAAATTATCCCTGAACTGTACTCTCTTGCCAGTGCAGGTGGCATTTAAATCAGAGGAGTCCCCAGGTGCAGCAATAGCAATTGTACCAGGAGATATGTTCTGCTTGTCTACAATGGCCTAGCTTTAAATTAGCGTGTCTGGATATCAAGTCAAAATTCAGCCACATCAGAAAAAAAAAACACTCAGCAAGGGTGGCCTTTTGTATTTTTTCCAGTAGGCTTTACAGCCTGTGTTGTAGTTGACCTTGTTGCAATGATACTGATAACTGCGCCCAAGTGAACCAGCTTAAAGGTAGTTTAGATTATTGGGTATTCGGTCATAGGTAAAACTCTTAAATGAGTATGGTAATACCTACATAGTTTATTGATATTGCTGTGTATTTACTTTCAGTTCCATCTTGGCTGTGGCCTCATAGAGTGAATGAAGGCCCAGGCATTTATACAGTGTGAAAAGACTTGGCAGTGTGGCTAGTTCCTACAGAACTCCTGTTTTTCCCTAAGGAAAAATAAAACAAATCAACCAGACAAACAAACAAAAACCACAATAAACCAAAACAAACCACCACAATTATTATAACAGGATAATCATAGCTGGCTGCCACTTTAAAACATAGCTTTAGCGTTGGAGCTGACAAAGTAGAATGCTTAAGGTACAGGGAGCAAATTTTAAAAAGTGTTCCAGTCACATTACATCTTATATTATAGAAGGTATAGTATTCTATAGAAAGGCTTTTTCTAACTTTTGAGTAATTTAACACAGTTCACTTAGGATGAATACACAGGTTATGGTCTCAATTTTTTCTTTCTCACCTTCCCTTTCACTTGTTTTCTTTCCATCTTCAGGACAGATTCTTAGTACCAGAGGAGAGCTAGAATTAGAGACCTAATCTGTAGACTGGAGACTTTCAAAAACAGGTACAGGAAATCCCAGAGCTGAGAGACATACCTATATGTATATTTGCTAACTCAGAAAACTATTATGTCCAAACTTCCTACAGATGGAGCTATAATGCAATTTGTAAGGGCTTGTTTTCTTTCACAGCAGATAAGGGGGTAGCATCTTCACAAGTGGGCTCCTTGTTTAGGTGTCTTTTGTTGACACTTACTTGTCTTTTACTGGAGTAAGTTTTTTGCAGAAAAGGTTAATTTAAATGAAAATCTAAACATAGCTTCTGCTATGATCAGTTTTATGCAAAAAAAAACCCCACAGCTTTTGAGGTTGCTGAGCTTCATTTTTTTCCCATGTAGTACTAGTGCATTTAGCTTATTGCTTCCTTCAGTCCTTTTTCAAAATGGCAGTTAATACAGAAGGAGAAAAAGGACAATATATTTGAAGAAAACAGACAAAGACAGAGGCTCAGTGTCATTGCTGTATCATTTTGCTCCTGTTGCATGCTTTCTGTTCTTTTGCCTTTTCTGTTATCTTTTCTGTTATGTTGTAGGCTTCTGGGATCAAAGCCATTTTATCCGCATGTGGAGCTGCATGAAGAGTATACTAAAGCCTTTGTTTTAGAAAAATGAAAAATGGCTGTGATTTGATTTTTCTTGTGGTCCTCCACAGGGTTAAAGAGACATCTTAAATTGTGGCTTTCAGACTCCTCAGATACTTTATCTCTAAAGTATTCTTGCTTCCTGATCTTCTGTTGTGCCGTTTATTTCACAGGCAGGAAGTCCGGAAGTGCCTGGGCTGGCACCATGGACAGAGGCCCCCTGTGAAGTGTCTGGCGTCGCAGGCTGTACATTCCTGACAAATCTTAATCGCTGTATCTAAAATAGTTAAAGTATTTACTGAGGTTAACTAAATTAGCGGCATTGGTAGATTTTGAGGGTGGATACTTCCTCCCACAACACTGGACAGAATGAACAATTCCTCATTTATGAAATATCTGTAGTTGGGGAGAGTTTCAAACTGACAACTGGTATGTGGAAGATTCTGCATTCATAATCCTTACCACATAACCTGAGAATAACAGTAAAAAACATTATGAATCAATAGTCTAATCTCGTGGCATGACAGTGGCAGACTTTGCATTTTGGCGGAGGCCTTCTGTTCTCCAAAATACATTTTCAGCTTTCTGCAGTATTCTCCATGGCTACACCTCATAAATGCATACAGCTCTAGCCCTAGGAAGACACAATCCAGATACACTTCCTGTGGCATGTGGGGACTTCCACTTTAATTTTCCTCATGAGAAGAGGACTGGAAATGGAAGATGTTTCCTGCTCCACAAGGACTCTATAATTCAAACACAGCTTCCGGTATTTCAGCACTTCATTGTAATTAGCCATTCTCACTGAATGGCCTGAAAAAAAGAGAGTAAAGGAGGTGTGTGGTGTGTATCCACCCTAAAATTATTGTTATCATCCATTTCATGTTCAACAGTTTGTTGCAAAGAAGGACAACAACATCCTGGTTTGTATCAGAAATAGTGTGGCCATCAGGACTAGGGAAGTGACCATGACTCTGTACTGGGCATTGGAGAGGCCACACATTGAATGCCATGTTCAGGCTGGGCCCTTCACTATAAGAAAGGCATTGAGATGCTTGAGCACATCCAAAGAAGAGCAACAAAGCTGGTGAAGGGTCTAGAGGACAAGTTTTGTGAGGAGTGGCTGAGGGAACTAGACTAAATAACTGGAGTTATTTGGTGTGGAGAAAAGGTCCCTGAGGACAGACTTTCTTGCTCTCCACAACTACCTGAATGGAGGTTGACAGAGGTGGGTATCAGTTTCTTCTCCCAGGTAACAAGTGATAGGACAGGAAGAAATAGTCTCAAGAGGAAGTTTAGATTGGATATTATGAAAAATTTCTTCCCTGAAAGGGTTGTTAAGCATTGGAACAGGCTGCCCAGGGAAGTGGTGGAGTCAGCATCCCTGAAGGTATTTAAAAGACATGTAGACATGGTGCTGAGGGACGTGATTTAGTGGTAGACTTGACAGTGTTAGGTTAATGTTGGACTTGATGATTTCAAAGGTCTTTTCCAACCTAAACAGTTCTGTGATTCTGTGTTTCTATAGCTGTAGGCCCATGTCTGATACACCAAGACTTCTAGTCACATACAGCTCCACATCAGCCACACCTGAAAGAGTTGTGCAAGTGAGTTATCAAGATTAGGTAGAGATGAGGTGCTCCTCGGCTCTAAAGCAAAGTGCTTCATCCTAACACAGCGCCACTTGCCAAAGCTTTTTCCATGTGAGAGTAGGCTCCATTTGCTTAGTGTTACCTTCTATGAGATTGTGTTTTGTTCATCATATCCAAGCAAAAAATCCTCTGCCAGAGGCTTTAGGGGTCCATTTGCGAGACTGCTAGTTTTGCCTAAAACCTAAGGGCTAAGGAGAGATTGATGGATGGAGAACTGATTCTTGCTTGTCAAGAATATAGGCATGGGGCCTCCAGAATAACAGCGATAATAACTTCTAGCTGAATTTATGATCAATAATGGTGGTATTGTTAGGCTACACTCCCTGCATTATATGTTATGGTAAATACTTCTGTCTTACTGTGGAAGATGATCAATTTGTGGCCAACATCTGTTTATCTGACACTCTCCAAATGCTCCTTGTCTGGCAAAGTAGGCCTCAAAAGTGGCAAAAAAGCTTCTTAGTGGACCACATGTGAAACAATTTGGTGCCTGGGCCTGTTAGTCCTGTGGTCATGAAGCAAAACAGAATAAAATTTGGAAATATTACAGGACATTGAAGTCGTTTGCTATTCAAGATGTGAATCACAAAAGATCTGAATATTGGTATCGCAAGTGGTCCTTGATTGAGAGATTCAGTTAATAATTTTAACTTCATATAATGATGTCTTTGGGAAATTTTGGATACTGAGAAGAAAAAACTTGTTTCATATATTCCATTTCATGTATCGTGAGTTAAGCCAGTTCTTTCTTTTGACCATACACTAAAATTTGCACTTCTTGCCAGCACCAGCAAGGTTGTTTTGACCGATATCATCAGGAGTGTGATTCAAAGACAATTTGATGGTAAAAAAAATCCTTATTTTGCTTCTTGAAAGGCAACTTGTGTGGGCAAAGCGTATATACTAAAAGGGTATATACTAAAATTTTATCCCCCCGGGGACATGTTTCTAATATAGAACTGAGGGCATTCTTGAAAAGCGAAAGTTCCAGCTAAACTGAAAGCTATCCAGGAAAAAAGAAAAAGAAAAAAAAAAAAAAAAAAGGTTTATAATGCAATTGAGGTGTTTGCTTAAGAGTTCCTTGTATTATGCTTAAGGAATAATTTCTTCTGTGTTACAGTAATGCCTGATGAAGGACACACTCTGCCTTTCCTCTCCTTGTTACCTGAGACAATGTTATTTATCATTTCAGAGTTGTACCTCTCAAATTCATACAAGACCACACAACCTTAATCTTGTGAAGGCTAGTGTAAGCAGACTTGGTGGCCAGACTGTAAGTCCACTGTCTTGATATTGGACTATGTAGTGGACAGTTTGTTTCTGAATACTTGTAGGAAATGCATTAAAGATTGCGAGCTCCTAGGACAGTACAGATAGGCTCTACAAAGAAAGGATGCTAAACTGGGTAATAGAAGAGTCAAAAGGTGAGGAGCAGGTTGCATGCAGCTGCTGTGTACTTTGTATTCTTTTTCTTGCTTTCCTTTGGGAAAATGGCTGCAGCTTTCATCAGGATCCTAATATTGCTGTATGAGTCTATCATGGATATTATTTGTAAAATTTATGCTGTGTACAAACTAGCTAGAGTGTTGAGTGGTGTGAAAAAGTAGACTGCCACAAAACTAAGTAGCTGCCAGAAGAAGGAGAAGGATCTGCTGTGCCAGATTCATTCCCAATGATTAATTATTTCCCCTTTAGCTGGCCTCTCTAAAATGTTCCGTAGTCCCTGCAATCTACTGAAGAGTTTGTTTGCTCTTTAACTAGAGTGAACTAATATGCTCTCTATCATCTTTTATCCAATTTACCACAGTCTGACTATTACCTTTTCCAATTCTAACCACTGTAGTCTTTTATGTCTCAGCTCGCATTTTGTTCCCTGAACTATTTTGGTCTAACACCTTATTCTCTGCATACAGGTCCTAGTATAGAGGGCTTGAAGCTGCTCTGTGTTACTAAAATATAAAATTAATAGCAGCCTGAGAATATCTGACAATTGGTAACACTTAGTGTCAGCATTTTTCTAGTTCTTCATGGCTTCCTTGGTAGCTGATGAGGATTGTTTTCTAAAGTTTATTGGAAGTTGTAGGGCAAACTCCTACTGATTTGAGTTAGGTGTTTCATTAGAAACCCTATCAGGCCCTAGACCCAAATTTTAAACACAGTTACAATCCATTGGCTATATAAATTTATAAAGAAGTGCATTGAAGGGTTACAGATAAAGATTTGTTTTCAGATTAGAAACTTAAATCATACAGATTATTTCTGCCTCATATAAGTCATCTTTCATGTTCTGTGCCACATAAAATTCCAAAGAATCCAACTCAGCAGCCAAAGGAAATCACTCTACACTTGCTTGATATTTAACACCAACACCTAGGAAGGCAACCTAACTGTTGAGTGAGAGGAAATGGCAACAACCCATTTAGCCAGAGTGCACCACCCAATCTAGTGCCTCTTCTCTGCTTCTTGTCAAGCAAGTTCTCAGGTTTGGTTTGAAATGTCTGCTCCTTTTCCTTAATAAACAACTCCCACTTGAAAGGTGGAGTGTTGAAGCACAAGCCTAGTCTCAAGAAGAAAGCCTTCCTGTCCTTGGGGGGGGTTAACATGGAGAGCATCCAAGTACAGGAAGATAAGGAGAAAAGGCTTGAAAGCAATCCTCCAATGGATCCATGCCACATGAGTCTTGGGAAAGATATTGAACAGTAAACAAACCATGAAAATGGGTGGAAAGGGAAAATGGGAGCTAAAACGAAAAGCTTTATCTGAAACAGAAGGCACATGCAATGGAAAATGTAGAGGTTGCTCAGACATGAATGTTCTTTCAATCTTACTTTCCTTTTAGTCTAACACAGAAATAGAAAGATTTTCTTTTTATAATTAGCCATATTTTAAAACAACAACCAAGCAGAAGAAAAAATATTAATAATTACATAATTCAAGTCTATTTTCCTTTATTTCTTTCTTTAGATAAAACTCCAGCCTTTGGCACAGCCATAATTTCCATTTCAGCATATGCCAATGTTTCTGTTCCTGCCTGCTTCTTCAGGAGGAACTTGCACTTTTAAAATATTTACTGATTTGAAACTGTCTCCACAAACTTCAGTGTCTTTTAGAATAACAACTAAACATATTTTCTGTTTGAAATGTAGTCTCTCATTTGGATGTGGGCCTATAAATTTGAGGGAAGAAAAGAATATGAATCATTAGGTCCATTATATCCAATTGTAGGATAATCCTACATACAGGCTTCAAAAACAGCATTGTTAGCCACAGACAGCATGGAAAGGCTGAAGGCAAGATCTGCTTCCAGGAGGAACATATAACTGTGGAAAAGAAAGCATAAACCTGCCTTATTTTGATGTACTGTTTTCCAGGACCACTCTTAGGACAAAGACTAGAAGCAAAGATGAACTTCTCCTGAGAAGCCCATTCGGTATGCTGTATGAGCACCAGATCACAGAAAGCAAAAGTTTCGTGTGTATGCCTTTCCTCGACTGTGCTTAGAACTAGCTATAACTAAGTATATAGGTCAGGAAGTCCATATGGCTTCCAGTGAATTAAATTTAATAATATATTCAGCAAGTATCAGGTAATTAGATTCTCTTAGATACTCTTCACTGGATGTTAGTCAGAAAGCCATTACGTCCATGCCAACTTTAAAAAAAGTAGAAACAAAGTGATAGGCCCTTTAATTATCATAACTGGTCTTAGTACACTGTTGCAGTCTCATTTCAGAAGTGGTACCTGCAATGGCAAAATATTTATACATTATATACATATATACATATGCTGTAAATATATACATATTTACATAGAATATTGTACATATATACACAGAATGTTGTAAATGTATGTAATAGTGCTTTGCACTCTGCACCCCAAGTGCTAGCAAGGAGCTGCTTTGATCTGTACAACATCATTCTTTGGCTAAGAATATGCCAAACACTTCATTTACTGTAGAAGTTTCTTTGGGTATTTTGTTCTGTATAGGTTCACAGAATGCTTGAAAAGAAGCTGTTCTGTTACTCAAACTGAGTAACTATATGATATATTATGATTATTGTGATAATTATGTCATGTATGTGTCCTGCATCTGGGTCGAGGCAATCCCAGGCACCAATACAGGCTGGGCAGGGACTGGCTGGAGAGCAGCCCTGAGGAGAGGGACTTGGGGGTGCTGGTGGATGAGAAGCTCAACATGAGCCAGCAATGTGCACTTGCAGCCCAGAAAGCCAAGCAGATCCTGGGCTGCATCAAGAGAAGTGTGGCCAGCAGGTCGAGGGAGGTGATTCTCCCCCTCTACTCTGCTCTGGTGAGCCCCCACCTGGAGTCCTGCATCCAGTTCTGGAGCCCCCATTACAAGAGGGACGTGGACCTGCTGGAGCGTGTCCAGAGAAGGGCCCCCAGAATGATCCGAGGGCTGGAGCAGCTCTGCTGTGAGGACAGACTGAGAGAGTTGGGGCTGTTCAGTCTGGAGAAGAGAAGGCTCCGAGGTGAGCTTATTGTGGCCTTCCAGTATCTTAGGGGGGCCTACAAGAAAGCTGGGGAGGGACTTTTTAGGCTATTGAGTAACAACAGGACCAGGGGGAATGGGGCAAAGCTGGAAGTGGGCAGATTCAGGCTGGGCATGAGGAAGAAGTTCTTCACCATGAGAGTGGTGAGACCCTCAAATGGGTTGCCCAGGGTGGTGGTTGAGGCCACGTCCCTGGAGGTCTCTAAGGCCAGGCTGGATGAGGCTCTGGGCAGCCTGATCTAGTGGGAGGTGTCCCTGCTCATGGCAGAGGGGTTGGAACTGGGTGATCCTTGTGGTTCATTCCAACCCTGACAGATTCTGATCTGTTTTGCTGTTGAACTCAATGATCTTAGCAGAGGACTTAGTAGTGTTGGCTGAATGGTTGGACTTGATGATCTTAAGAGTCTCTTCCAACCTTTATCACATATAGGAAGCAGCCAACCAACACTAGAGGCCCATTACTTTGACTGTGTTCTGTTGTTTGAAAGGTGTGTTTATCATATGGAAGCTTTGCAAAAATACGTTTGATAGTAATGTTCCTGGCTTCTTCTAGAACTTGTTCTTATAATTGCAATACTTCCTGTGACAGTACCTGTCATTATGGAGTTGTCCACCAATAGGAGCAAGCATATGAAACATTTGGTTGCACTGAAGAATTGGCAGTGACATAATCCTGTTATCTGCAATGGAGCTAACACAGCCAATATATAGTAAGTCTTTCAGTAAACAGCAAATTTTTTTAAAAAATCTATACAATTGAGATTTTTTTTTTCCAGAATGCATATTAAGTTGTCTGTGGAAGGTACCAACAGCCTGAAACACTGTTTTACATAGTAAACATTGGTAGTAAAACTTAAGCTGTCAGCATTTTGGTATGTAGTCAGAGGTTCCCAGACCACATTTATATGTTACTTCAAGTTTATGGCAGGATTGGAATAGCAAGCAACAGTTACAGTACCAGAAAATCTTACCAAGTTGTTGCTTTTGTACACCACCCTATGTCACTCATCTTCAAAAGGGGCAAGAAGGAAGACCCAGGCCAGCTACAGAGCATCAATTCCATCCCTGGAAAGTTGATGGAGCAGCTAATTCTGGAGGCCATCTCTAACAATAGGAAAGGAAAGAAGCTTAGCAGCAGTAGCCAACATGTATTTACTAAGGGGAAATCTTGCTTGACTAATCTGATATCCTTCTGCAAAGGTGTGACCAAACAGACAGATAAAGGGAGAGCAGTGGATGTCATATACCTTGACTTCAGTAGGGCTTTTGACACTGTCTCTCATCCTCATAGGAAAACTCAAGAAATGTGGGATAGGTGATTGGACTGTGAGGTGGATTGATGACTGGCTCAACAACAGAGTTCAGAGGGTTGTGGCACAGAGTGAAGTTGGAGGCCTGTGGCCGGTGGTGTACCCCAAGGATCAATACCGTGCCAGATTTTGTTTAATATTTTCATTAACAACCTGGGTGAGAGGGTAGAATGTACCCTCAGCAAATTCACTGATGATACAAAAGTGGGAGGGGTGGCTGACACACCTGAAGGCTGTGCTGCTATCCAATGAGATCTAGACAGGCTAGAGAGCAGGGCGGAGGTAAACCTTATGAAGTTTAGTAAGGACAAGTGTAGAGTCCTGCATCTGGAGAGGAATAATACCAGGTACCCGTACCGATTAGGGGTCACCCTGCTGGAAAGGAGGTCTTTCTCCATGGAGACCTTAGAGTCCTAGTGGACAGTAAGTTATCCATGGGACAGCAATGTGCCCTTGTAACGAAGAAAGCCAATGGTATCCTGGGGTGCATTAATAAAAGTGTGTCCAGCAGGTTCTCCTCCCGCTCTACTCTGTTCTGGTGAGACCACACCTGGAATCCTGTATCCCATTTGGGGCTTCCCAAATCAGGAAAGACAGGGATCTACTGGGGAGGGTCCAACAGACAGCTACAGGATGATTAAGGGATTAGAACATTTCTCCTATGAAGAAAGACTGAAAGAACTGGGGTTTTTTAGTCTTGAGAAGACTGAGAGGGGATCTTATTAATGTCTATAGATATCTGAGGAGTGGTTGTCAAGAGGAAGGGGATGGGCTCTTTTCAGTGGTGCCCAGTAATAGGACAAGGAATAATGGGTATAAACTAGGCCATAGGAAGTTCCACCTCAGCATGGAGGAGAACTTTACTGTGAGAGTACCAGAGCATAGGAACAAGGTGCCCAGAGGGGTTGTGGAGTCTCCTTCTCTGGAGACTTTCAAAACACGCCTGGATGCATTCCTGTGCAGCCTGCCCCAAGTGATCCTGCTCTAGCAGGGGGATGATTTCTAGCGGTCCCTTCCAAACCCTAACTTCCTGTGTTTCCATGAATCTGTGAGCCCGTACTGTTACTGTGAGAGCTTTCCTACAATGAAAGCTGTTTAGTCTAATTACAGCCACATGTCTAGCTTTGTATTTTCTTGGTACAGCGAAGTATTTGAAATGCTTATTGTTCCATCCCTTCTTGCACGTTCCCCCAGTATGTTTGTGTATATGGTACAGATGCAATCTAGACACTTTAAGACGCTTCTTGAAATGATTTGTGTCGAAATCTGTGGTGTGAACCATGCATGACGATGGGTCTTTGTTTTCACCTCTGGTAGAAATATGTTTTCCATTTAGGAAGAAGTCACCCCATCTTTATTTCTTGACGTAGGCATTCCAAGGTTCAGAAAACATTAGTGAGATTTGCCACCCTTACCTAAGAGGTATATGGTGAGCCCCAGAAAGCCTGAATTAGCTCTGGAGCAAGTTAAACTGATATTAAGCTTCTTGATAGATTCAAAGGGAGAAGCCTAGCATTGGCTGGTTGGTTTGTGTTTTGGTTTTTGTTTGGGTTTGTTTGGTTTTTTTTTTTTTTTCTGTGTGTGTGGTTGTGTGTGGTTTGGTTTTTTGTTTGTTTGTTTGGCTTTTTTTCTGTTTTGTTTGATTGTTTGTTCGTTTGTTTTGCTTTGAGAATAGAAAGAAGAGATATTTTTTTAATCTGTTATCATGGGAGTAAAAGCACTGACTGTGTGCCAGGGCCTAAGGAAGATTGCTCCTTGTGGAAAGGTAGACCTTGATAGGAGATGATTACTTATTTAGCTGCCAAAAACCAACTTAGGCTTGCCTTTACTTGGGCAGGATAGAAGCATTTGTAGAGCCTATTGGCAGTGAAGAGTCTAATGAAAGTCTAGGCCCAAAAATGCTGAAAGAGTTTGGGGTTTTGTGCTTATTTTGGACTTGGAGTATCCAAGAAGGGACAGAGTTTTATATGACCCAGTAAGAGATCTGTTTTGGGGGCCAGAAGTATAAGCTGAAAGGTCAAGAAATAAAAATAAGTTCTCACAGTGACCTACCAAGAGTTCAAGTACAGTAAAAACATTTGTACTCTTCTTCACTGCCATTTTAGAGTGCTGTGCACACCTATGCCAGCTGTGTGTGAGTAGCATTTAACAAGAAGGATCATCAGGCTGATGATTTCATTTTTCTTTGCACAACGTGGGTCTGATAAACACAGAAGACATCTAACACTTGGTTACAGAAATGTGCCATGAAGAAGTTGTCTGTGTTGAATATGCTGTGTATGCATCCATATACTCAAATGCGCGTACATCTCCTGAATCACTGTTCTTTAAAAACTATTGATTTTTAAAGCGTTTAATCATTACCAAGCCTAGTGGTTCAGTATTATTCTTAGTGCCTAATGCTGTAATAGATTGTCAACACAGTCATCATCCCCATGTCAGATGACCTACCACTTTTAGTAGGAAACTGATGTGAATTCTATTTTCACCTTCATTGGCGAGCAATGTTGCTGGATTGACTTGACCATCATTACCCTTGCTCTGTCTTTCTCAAACTATGTTGTCACACAAAATTCAAAAGTTTTAGGAAGGTCTTATTAGCAGCCATGCAGTTTCTCTGGGGTGGGAGAGTGGACAGCTGACTCTAATTGCTAACAACTGCCCCATGCTCCAGGCAGGATATGTTGCCTAAAAACCCCTTACCTCACCACAGTAGAAGAACGAAGATTTCAGGAGGAAAGACCATTTGAATCAAGGCTGTACTTTCAAATATTTTAAGATGTTGCTCTGTCAGAGCTGAGGGCTGCAATTTAGTTCAGTTTACATACAAGTGTCAGGCAAGTCAATCTTACTTGTGGAGTTAAAGTTGAAAGTAAAGCTAACAAGCATATCTGAGAAATGTAAATGCATGAGTAATGACATCTAAAAATAAGATACACTTTGGGTGGTAATTCAGACTTTTAGTGCAATGTCTTATGATTATTTTTACTGTTTACACAAAAATTAGTTGGCCGACCTGAACAAGTTTCAATATTGTTGGAAACATAAACAACTCCTAAGGTAAAATGAAAAAGAAATGAAAAAGATATGCACTATAAAAATACTAAAAGCTGTTAAGAAGCAAAGCTTATTATGTACATTTTATAAATATCTAGTGTGTTATCTAAACAGTAATGAAAATACAACTCCTTTTCTCTCTTTAACTAAAGTTACACTTCCTTTTCCCATTACTAGTATTTACTTTGTTTACTGAGTGGATTTGAAAGGCAGAAGAAAATAATTCTATAGCATTCTCTTGTAATGACCATGTGTTCACAAAGTATGTGTCTTTTAAAAATTGAACATTTAATTGTAAGAAGTATGATCTAGGTTTTTAAGAGGGAGAGGATAAACAGCTTTGTATTTTGTTTCTCTGCTCAGTGGTGATAAGATGGTAGTGAAATAAATATTCATGTAAGTGCACTGGAGACAATATGAACTATGTAGTACTGCCAGGAGTTTTGTAAATAATTATCTCCTCAACTCTCTGGCTACAAATTCCTGAGAAAGTAACAGGAATAACATGAATGGAGGATAAATTATTGTCCAAGGTTCAAGACATTCCACTAGATACTGATCTGAATGTCCATTAACACTCACATGAGGCACTCAGGCCCTTTTTCATATCAACAAAACATTCTTAATTCCAAACTAAATGCCCACCATAATGCCTCTCTGAAAAGAGCATCTTAACTTCACTTAGTTTATCTGTATCCAAAAGAAGGCATTTATACTGATCTACATTAGTACTGGGAAATTAAACCATTACCAGGTGAAGTTTTTTTTTTTTGTTCTCTTAAAGTGGTCTGAAGTCTTTTGACATGAGGTGTTATTGCTCTATTTTAATAGTGCTTAGTCATTCAGTTTATACAACCAAAATTTTAACCTGGAAATCAATACTCAACTTGCCTTCATTAACATGAAAGGTTTTTGCACTTTTCCAAACTACTGGGCATGTTTTCCCCTGTTGCTGATGAGGGAGAACTGACGACAGTTCAGATTGCAAGGATTTAAATTAAACCTGACATTGCTTTCTGCTGTGGTGGGAGCTTTTTGTATAAAAGACAATGTAAAGGTCACAATAGGCTTTCTTCATTACTAAAATAGCTCCTTTTGTGTTAAACGTTGTCCAGAATCTCCAAAAAGAGGAAGTCAAGGCTAGCCTTAATTCCATACAAAAGAAACTCTTAGAAATGTTTTAAAATCTCTAACATCGAACATCTAATTTCTGTGATTCTATTTTGAAAAGATTTTTCATATTAGAGTTTGGTGGGGCTACACCTATTTCATCAAATATTACTTACAATCATTAAAATATTCAAGGGTTAGGTGAAAAAAAATTCTGTTAACTGAGGCGTGGAATATTACAGGATAGAGTCCTATCTATAATAGATAGCACTTTTTTTAATCACTTGATTTTTGCACAGTAAGAGAAACAGAAGGAAGGAATCTGTGGTAAGCACCATGAAAATGTGAAAGGAGGAGATTCAAGAAATACATTTGGGACCGTTCCAGCTCCAGGTTTAATTGTAGTCTCACCTTTATATCCACCTTTTAAGAACTATTCTTTCTTGTTGTCACATATGCAGACATTTAGGATTAAAATAAGTGCATGTGATCTTATATTTGAGGCATGAAGTCTTCTTTCTAATACTGAGGAATTTTATTCTCCCCACCGTGTGACATGTGGGGAAGCTGCAGACTGCTAGTTCAATATAAGTAATACCAGTATAGAGTCCAAGGTTCTCCAGGACTGCTGGAGGAGTGGGTGGCATTGTCCAGAAGGGGGCATGTCTAAGATGTCTAACGTGGGTGTTGACCTGGAGCCCGCTGCCAGCAGAGCTCTCACGAAACAGCAAATACCCCTCTACAGTGATGAATAGCCCCCTTTGGCATAGGAGGATTGGCTGATGTTAGGAAGTGCAAATTACTTCTCCCTGTGGCAGCTTTTCTAAATCTGAACCTTTAATTGTAATGAAGTGATGAATACATTCCCTTCATTTTTGTTTTGGTGAATTCATCTTTGGTAACAGCGACAGATTAACTGCACTTGGGAATGAAGTCATTGAAGGTAGCTGAGAAATGGTTCAAAAAGTATTAACTTTTTTTTTTTTCCTTAAATTATCTAAAAAGTATTTCAGCTAGGTCTAAAAATCGTAGCCAAGTGTCAGCAGGAGAGTTATTTCTACCTGCATCCACCACACTCGAAATCCTATTTGTGCGGTATCCCCAGCCACATTCACAATTATCTCCAAAATATTTCAGAACAACCAGACAAATGTTTACATGGAAGCCTCTCCTCCTGATATATACTCATGTTTGCAGGGCTTTACTTGAACCAACAGCTGTGAGTGGTGTGTGGAAGAAAACTCCTCTTTTTGTGCACTGGTAGTTTAAGCTGCTTTCTCCTGAAAGGCTGAGGAGAGTCTGGCAAAGATCTGGTGGCCTCCAGGGCCATCTCTGAAAGAAGAAGATAGCATGCAGGTAGGTTGCTGCTTCATTTTTTTTCACCTACTGCAGAAGTGGAATCATCCCCCTCTGCTTCTAAAAGGGGAGGGGAGATGGGAAGACCATAAAAAGAAGCTACCATGTCCTAATCACTAGACTTTAACTTATTATTGCATCTTTTTGGGGCCTCTCTGCTGTATAAACTAAGCAGTGAAGGAGAGCACAGACATACAAGCAGTTGCATCATGATTTAGAAATTTTTGCCGAGTATCTTCTGGTCTTCTAGTACAGGTTGCTTTTCATATCAGAACGATTTAACCAGGAGAAACATATTAGGGTAAGTAAGGGAACATCTAGTAAACTGTATTAAAGCTGATAAAATGATAGTTGTTCACGTGTCCATTTTATTCCATGTATGTAACGTGAAGGGGCAGCTTTATGCAATGCAGTGTGGTTCTTTGTCACACAAAGAAATGGTTGCCAACAACTTAATGCTTTGTGTAATGAATTATTTTTTTTTTTACCAGACATTTCTGCTAATGGGTATTTTACATCTTATCTACTCTATTTCTTTTTTTTTTTTTTGAGCAAGTTGCTTTTATTGGACTGTGAGTAGCAAATTCCTACAATTTTATAGCCATGTGACATTGTTGTCATTGCATTTAGCACAGGAAATGGTACATCTGTTAGTGAAGAGACCAAAAGAAATCTCCTATGAGTCACAAAAAAGCATTTGCCAAAACTAATTAAACTAATGCCAAAAATGACAAGTCAGTTTAAGACCTTTAACAATTTACAGTACACTGACTTTGCCGGAAAGAGTTAGAATGTGGGGATGAAGGTAGTGGGAGGCTAGGGCAAAGATCTGAAGTATAATTTCACAGAAGAGGTAAAACTCCCTTGTCTAATTTTTTTTTTTGTCAATAATTCACCTACCTATGTCAAGTTCACCCTAAAAACGTCTTCACACTATTTGTTTTCCAGTTTTATTCCATTACTTTTAAATTACAGTTAATGAGAACTGTCCATTCTACTTGAAGTCACATTTTATGTTTCTCCAGGTATGAAATTTTTATTATTATTCTAAGATGAGAACTGTTTTAAATGAAAATTTAATTTATCCTTGTATATAACATTTGCTAGGAGTTTCATTGATTTTCATGGGAACATCATGAGAAACTGCTAAAGAAATGTTTCAGTCCTGACTTTCTTTAGGAAATTCAGAATGAAATAGAGGTCTTTTAAGTATTAAGCTAAAGAATAGACCAAGAAGAGCAAAGTAAGTTTCAGTAGTGAAGACTGCAAAACTATCTTTTGCCCATTATGCCTGTAAAACCAAAATACTACATGTCTAGGTGAGGCCCTCTGTCTCATCTGAACTTCAGAAAAGCATGTGAACAATGCATCAAGAAAGCTGAAATAGGAATAATTTCAACCTGATTTCTGCAAGCAATTGTATATAATACTTAAGAAAATTACTTCTTTTGAACTAAATATGTAGTCTACTTATTGTATACTTACAGTTCCTGAAATAAGAATTTTTCCTTTTGTGTACCAAATACAATTACTAAATTGCAGCTTTAAGAGTACTGTAGTTATTTAATATAGATAAGCCATTAGATTTATTTTCCATTCTTAAAAGCATTGTTGCATGATTGCTGTTTTTGAACCATGATGCATTGTGGAATAAATGAGAGACACAAAGAGTAGGGGTGAGTTATCTAAAGACAAGACCAAGGCTCTATCACACTAGTTCACAAAAGACCCTCCAACAAAACTGTCTTGCATCATCTGCCACCCCACATTTAACATCAAAAAAAGTGTGAAATAGAGCCCTTTTTTAATCATACCTTGCATTTGTCTCCAATGTTTGTCTTGACTGCCAGAATTCATGATGCTAGTGCTATGAACTCTTTCCTTTCTCACTTTCCTGTGACAAAATTATTACTTCTAATGACATTTAAATAAAGAATTAGCCTACCAGCTGGCACTAACCATCAGAAATCCCTTTAATAAATATCTACTCCATTCTTGCATAACTCCATTGACACTCAGGCAATTTATTACTCTCCATCTTTGTTTCAGAATACTTTTTTTTTTTATTCATCTTGATATATCTGTTAAATTAATTTGACTGAATCCAAACAATTATGAACTTGTTTCTTCTTTACACCTAGTTTAAAGCTGGTGTAGCAGTTCTTGTTTCAGATATGTGAATTTATAACTCAGATTACTTTTATGACATCCAAAAACTTCTTTACAGAAAAAAAATTTCCAAGCTCTAATCACCATTTCCGTGAGCTGTTGATCAGTCTTCAACATTAATTGTGATAGATTTCTGGTGCAAGCAGGTGGCATTTGTGGGTATCTATCTAGCACCCTTAAAAAAATTCTCACTTAGTTTTACATAACTTCTGTCCCTGCTGCAGCTCTGTCCCATAAAGCAAACATCTGATAATTTAGGATATTTAGTGTTTCTAAATGAATGTCTGATCCCATTCTGTGGGAGGAAGTATGTATGTCTACATTTAGCTTGTATCCAGGCCTAAACTACAGCAGTTGCCCTGTCACCAAGTGTCCCTTCTCAGCTGAGAAGAGGGATGCAGAAAAGGAGAGGAGACTTACAGGTCAAAACAAATACAGAGATAATGAAAAGTATACAATGCTATACTCAGCCCAGACAATGTCTGGAAGTCACAATAAATGGGAAGGCAGTCCTCAGGAGCAGGATGGTAAGCGAGCCCCTTTATAGTGAGCATGATGTTTATGGGACAGGATGGGATACACCTGTGAGCCAGCTTGGGTCAGCTGCCCTGGCTGACTCCAAATAGCCAAAGGCCTAAATACCATGGCTGGTCTGCAATTTTAGCCCAGTGAAACCAGGACAGTATTCCAGCCCCTAACCCGTATCATTTACATCACACCCTTTTCTTGATACATACATACACATAAGTATTAGTCCTTTGGTCAGTGAGTCATTTCTCAAAAAGAATTCATTGAATTAATTTAGCCCAAAGATGTGGGTTCCATCTATCGAGCAGGTGAAGTTGGTTACTGAGTGCTGGTTGCTGAGGTTCATTCTTCATTAATCTGGGTGATTCTTACTGTAATAGCTAGCCAGGGAGATGCTAACAAGTGGTATCATATAACAAGTAACATCATATAGTTCAAATTACTGGCTATTCTCACCCAAAATCAAATCCCCTTGAGGCACACATCTAACTTTCCCATCCTCTTGCATTATCCACAAAGTGCACCCAGGTCCTTGAGCAAAAGCAGCCACTCACATGGGTGTGCCTTGGCTCAAGGCAGGAGTAACCCAGACTTGTTTTCCCCTACATACTCCTTACATGCACCATGGGGACTTTCTCCCCTTGTACAGTACATAGAAGCTCCAGCTGAGCAGGATCAGCCTGATTGACAGATTCCCTGGTTTTTACTAGGGAATACATTTTGCTAAATGTTCATCCCAATGGTGTCCCAGCACCCACTGCTTTGAGTGCAGTCCTTGATAGTCCACTGCATCATTCATCTTTACCACCAGCTGGTGTGTGATAGGTGATGTGATATACCCACTCAATACCATGCTTTTTAGCTGAGATACCTATGAGGCTGTTGTCCAACTCAGTTCATTCTGGGGTGCCACAATGCCACAAGATGTCCTTTTCCAGGCCTGGAATAGTGGTACAGGCAGTGGTACGGAGCCTGGGGTATGTTTCCAACCGTCCATTAGTATCTTCCACCACTGTAAGCACACGGAATTTACCTTGGTGTGTTCATGGAAGTGCAATATAGTAGATTTGTGAGGCCTCCCCATATTAGTATTTCAACTAACAACACCCTCCATAGCATGAAGTTTTTAACTGTTTGGCTTGTTTAACTGCAGGGCATGTTTCATATTCATGGGTGTCTTGTGTGATAGTGTCCATGGTCAGTTCCACCTGTCGGTCACAAGCCGATCTATATGTTGCGTCTCTACCCTGATGGCCTGAAGTATTATGTGCCCACTGAGATCAAAATAATTTACCGTTATGCTGCCAATTCAGGTCTGCTTGAGACACTTTAAACTTAGCAGCCTGGTCCACCTGTTGGTTGTTATGATGTTCTTCAGTGGCCCAAATCTTGCCTACACGGGCATCTACATGATGTACTTTCACCACTAGTTTGCTTAATTGAGAAACACAATGGGGTGGCCCAGATGGGTTTGCTTCTGCAATGCCAATTGTTTTCATTCAAATGTTTTAACCACTCCCATAGGGCTTTTGCTGCCATCCATGATTCAGTGTATAAGTAAAGTACTGGCCATTTCTCTCACCCAGCAATATCTAAAGCCAGATGGACAGCTTTTACCCCTTCAAACTGATTTGGTTCAGCTTCATCCTCAACTGCCTCAGTCATGTGTGACTCCATATAGTAGCTTTCCACTTAAAATGTTTTTCTACCATATGGCAAGATCCGTCAATAAACAAGGCACGTCACTTCTTGTTTTCTGCTAATTTATTGTATGGTGTGTCCTCTTCACTGCACATTACCTTCTCCCTTTGTGACATTTCAAAAATCTTTGCCTTCTGTCCAGTCCATGATTAATTCAACCCTGTCAGATTCTGATCTGTTTTAGCAGAGGACTTTAGAGCCCTAATGGCTCAATGGTTGGACTTGATGATCTTAAAGGTCCCTTCCAACCTAAATGATTCTATGATTCTATGATTCTAATTCCAAAATTCCTGAGCAATTGGGGTTCCCTATTCTAGCCCACTGAGTGGTTAATGTGACCCACTTTACTCCATGTTGCGTCAGTTGTATGATGTGTGGGAGAAGCCTCCTCTTTGAACATCCAGTTCAACGCTGGTAATCAGGGTGCCAGGAGGAGCTGTGCTTCAGTATCGATTACTTCCAAAGCAACTCAAACTCCTTCATACACTACCAGTGCCGCTTTCAGTGGGGGTGTAGTGGGCCTCTGATCCTCTATATCCTTGAGTCCAATAATTCCTTTCTCAAAAACTTGTCCTGTATTACCCCAGACAATGGTGTCATCGATGTATTGCAGAACAGTACTTTGTGTTGCGTATCATCTCTCTCCAGCAGGACTTACAGGACAATGTTTTCTCCTGACAGCTGAGACACTTGTCAATACAAGTGGGAAGTGGAACCTGTCCTCCATCTGGGACAATATTTTGTACACCCTAGCAAGCGTTTCAGTGCATTTGTCAGATAATTTTTCAACAGCAGAGATACCAGCCCACAAGGAGGAAGAAAGATTATGTGCATATTGCTGCAGTCAAGCACCCGTGTCACCCACCGTTAATACCTTCTTGTCTATCCAGCTAGATAATGCTAACGTGTTGGCATGTGGTGGCATGCTCAGCACCCACTTTTACCACATGGGGCTGGCAACTCTGAGTTCATTTGGATCTAACAGTGTTTGCAACTCATCCGGGTCCGCAAAAATCAGCTCCCACACAGCTATTTTCCTCAGCTTCTTAATGCCTCTCTCAATGGTTGTCCAGCTGCTTTAGTGGTGTATGACATCAGCTGTAAAGAAACGCCTGTTTCTCATGCTCAGCAGGAGTCACCTCCAGAGAGACAGAGGATGAGCCTCTTTTGCAGGACCCCTGTCAATACCCACTTCTCTAGCCATTGGTCACAATTGCTTGGCTTCTCTACCCTCTAAACCAAATTCATCAGCTCTTAACCCTAACCCAGCACCAGAGCAGCCAAGCAACAAGCTGCTCACCTTCATGATCACTATAATCAATATACATATTGCGCAACTCATTTAGGTATAGAGATCAAGTGGTCATCTCCGATTCTTCCATTTGTGATGTCCACATAATTTTTGTGCTTGTATTTCTTCTTCTCTATGTGTGTGACTGTGTGTGTGGCACTTCTTGACTCCCTAGGTCAGACACATCACCCATCATCAAGGTT
Source organism: Merops nubicus (assembly GCF_000691845.1). Lineage (NCBI taxonomy): Eukaryota > Metazoa > Chordata > Aves > Coraciiformes > Meropidae > Merops > Merops nubicus. The sequence goes on along the minus strand of NW_008610585.1, from coordinate 59,753 downwards.
TGAGTAGCTACAGTGCTGCTTCTGGGATTTTAGATAGTTGCAGTGCTTGCCATGGGAGCCGAGATAGCTGCAAGGCCCATTGCAGGAGGTGTGGCAGCTATACCACTTCCACCTCCATACCCACATTTTAGACTAAGGACAACCAAGAACTGAAAGACATTCAAAAAGCCTAACAGTATGAGCAAGGTGGTGGAATATCCCAAGGGTATACGAAATTCTCTTTGCCCACTAGCACTCCATACAAATCAGAAATAGATGTAATTATAGAAGAATTTATAAGGCCATAATCTAATGGCCAAGACCATAGCAAAGCAGCACCACTAGCCCCACACCCAGAAGTGATAAACTACACAAACAAAATAACAAATGGTGGTAAAGTTGCCCATGTCTTCAAAGGCACCCCTGGGAACATATGCTAGAGAACTGCACCCAGCAAACATCCTACTCACATCACCAACATAATGAATGCTTGTCACAACTTGTCAAATCCGTTAAAACGTCAGCCCTTTGAGACTCTCAGATGAAAGGTCTGTGATTCTCCTGGGTGAGCTGTTTAAGTCAGATCCCAAATAAACACTGGGCACGAAATAAGCTCTCTATGTTTAGCCCATATGCAGGGCAAAAACACTAGTGGATGCTCTATCACACAGTGACCACTCTCCAGCCAAGAAGGGGGTTGAGGAAAAGGAGAGGAGAACCCCCAAACTAGTACCAATGCCCATATGAAATACACAGAGTTATACCAGAGTTACCCCAGCAAAGGTACAGCTGTCACTTTAAATGGGGAAGCAGTCCTCGGGAGCAGAATGGTAAGTGGGCAGCTCCAGGGCTGAGGAGGAAGGGGAGGAGCCCAAGCAGAAGGCCCTCCTCTACCCAGCAAACTTTCCCCTGTGTAATGAGTGTGATGCTTATGGTATGGAATGTATCTAAGAGTCAGCTCGGGTCAGCTGCCCTGGCTGACTCCAAACTGAAGACTTAGGGATATTGGCTGGAGAAATTACAGAGGAGCTGGTAACACACCCTTCCAGCCCAGGAGGCCAACCGTAGCCTGGGCTGCTTCAAAAGAAGCAGGAACAGCAGGTTGAGAGAGGTGATTCTGCCGCCTGCTCCACTGTAGTGAGGCCCCACCTGGAGCACAGCAGCCAGTACTGGGGTCTTCAGCCGGGGGGTCCCCAGCACAAGAAAGACACAGATCTGTTAGAGTAGGTCCAGAGGAAAATGATCAGAGCACTGGAATATCTCTCCTGTGAAGAAAGGCTGATAGAGTTGGGGTTGTTCAGCCTGGAGAAGGGAAGGCTCTGGGAAGACCTTATTGTGGCCTTTCAATAAGTAAAGAGGGCTTACAAGAAAGACTAAGAAAGTCTTTTTACAAGGGCGGTAGTGGCAGGGCAGGGGACAACAGTTTTACATTGAAAGATGGTAGATTTAGATTGGACATGAAGAAGAATTTTTTTCTTTCTGTGAGGGTGGTGAGACATTGAAACAGGTTTCCCAGAGTTGTAGATGCTCTATTCCTGGAAGTGTTCAGGGTCAGGTTGGATGGGGCTTTGGACAATCTGATCTAGCAAAAGATGTCCCTGCTCATGTCAGGGAGGCTGGACTAGATGAAGGTCCCTTCCAACACAAACTCTTCTGCAATTTTATGATTCTATATAGAAGTATAGCATAATACAGTGAGCAATTTTTTGTGTTAAGGCCTCGGCTAAGAAATTAATGCCTTGCTACTATCTTTACACAATATTAGGCAGAAATCGATTGGTAATCCAAAAATTAGAGTAGTATTTGATATAAGATAGTTTAGGGATGATTTTTTTACTTGGAAGGAAAACAGTACCTCGTAGGATGAGCAACAGCCTAGATGATTTTGTAAATATGTGAAAAGCCTTTTAAATAGCTTTGGCAGAATCATTTTCCTATCAACGTAAGTATAAAATAAGGACTCTAAAAACATATGACTAAAGTTAGAGAAAAGCAAGCAATTCCTTTGAAGGAATTTAACTTGTTAGTTAAAAATTAAGCTGTATTGATTATATCTAGACAAAGCTGTTTATAGGGTTTATATATGTTAATATTACAAGTATGTAGAAAACAGAAACACACATGGGTAAAGCCTAGCCAGTTATACCTGTAAAACCAGAGGAAGTCCACTGGCTTCCCTAGAGTTTTTTGTCACTATGTCTTACAATTGAAAGTAGGATTTAGCTCAATGCACTTTTCAAAGAAAAAAAAACCCTTAAAATAATGACATCTGTGTTTGTTCATATATAAGTTCATATGTATCATCCCTTTCTCTTTCTTCCAAATAAAAGCTACCAAAATGCTATAAAATGCTACAAAAATGCATAGAATTAAAAGAAATAATTAAATTATGATAAGAAGCAGAGTCTATTTTCATGCTATCAGCTTTTAAAAAAATTCCCAAAGAGCATGTTAAAATTAATTAAATCTCCAATGAATGCTCTTCTTTGTCAAAACAAGAAAACAAAAAAAAATACAAAACACGTACCAGCTTTCAAAATCAGGTTATGATTTAGCAGAACAAAACCAAAGTTTTTGGTATTGTATTTTTTTATTTGCTTTGGCACTAGCATGATTTTTTGATTGTGCTTCAAATACTCAGTTTTGTCCATCTATACTTCTTGCTAGTTTAGATGGGCTTTTAAAATAAAAAATCTCTTGAAAACAGGTTTTGGATAAAGTTGAGTAATAAACATAACTGTCTATGAAAACCAGCTACCAGACAGATATTAAACTGATCTATTTGCAGTCCAGTGTCATGCTTGAAAGAAATGCATAAATACTGAAGTTTAGGGCTTTTTTTGCTCCTTTTATTCTATTTTCTTTATTCCAGCCCCTTTTAGAGACTCTAAAGGCCTCTATTATGAAACAAACATTACTCAAAAGAAACAGAAAAGGTGTAGGACTTCTACAACTGTGGTATTACTGTGTGCAGAAGAGAGAGGTTGAATTCTACATCTTGTTCCATAAAGATTTTTTTAATTCACTGAATGAAAAGACTAAAGTTCCCGAGCCCCTTGTAAATGGACCCTTTTGACTGGATAAGATGAAGTTTTCCTTCAACGTTTTTTCAGTTATGCTTAGATGTTACAACTCTTGTGCTTTCTTTGGCAGGGATAATGAAGAGGCATAGATTCATAAACGGAAAATAGATGCTTACTGGCAATTTATTTGCAGTAGTGTGCAGTAGTGAAATCAGCTATGCATCTAACACACTTGTTAAATTCTGCAGTACATCATGATGAATCGTCCTGACATATCTGTGAAATCCTTAAATTTGATGTTGTCTTCGTTGCTGTGATTATGGAGAGAGAATCTTTTATACTGCAGGAGACATCCAGGCTCCCCAGTCCCCCCCAGGAAAAGCATTTTCAAAGCACAATCATGTAGGCTGTGTCACCAGCTAAAGAGGAGAAGCAAAAGCCACACCCACATTCTTTTGAAAGCTTTTTTCCTCTCACAAAATCTTTTTGTTTTTAACAATAGTAAAAGAAAATAAAATCTCAATTGAAAACAGAAGTCAGAAGCCTCCCTGCTTTGACCAGCCAGAGGAGGGAAGGGAGGAAAAGACACTCATTCTCCAGAGCTCCCAACCTCCATTTTCTAGTGCAAGCACAGCTACAGAAGAGCCAGACTGCATTTTTTTTCTGTGCAACTTTTTTTTTTTTCTTTGACATAATGCCAGTTGATAAGCTACTGCATAATTAGAAAAAGCTCTGTTGGGTCAAAAACTGCCAGTTCAGAAGAAGCAGAGATGGGGAACACCTAAACTTCATTGAGTTGTGTGGAGTGAGCAGAGGTGGAGGTTAGTGAGTTGTTTTCTTAAGGAATATTTCATGTTCTGTGTTGTTAGGTGACACCATTTTGGGTAGCCACTTGGGAGAGCTTTGAAACCCTACCATTATGCTTGGGTCTAAACCGTGCACTGTAAGCACAGATGTCTATTTAAAGGAAGAAAAATCTAATTCCAAGGAAACTGTAGTCATCAGGCACTAGGAAATTTTCACCAAATGTATAAAAGGGTATTGGATCACAAAAACCATGGGAAGATGCAGATATGTTCTGGACTTCCAGGATGAGAATAAGTGAAAGCATGCAAAACATTTCAGAAGAAAGGAAGCATGAGGGTTGTTCTGAAAGACACTGGTGTTTCTAAAACTAAAGATTTTGCACAGTAACCTGGCCATATTGCTATAAAGTACCTTGTTAATGTGCTGTTATGTTAGTGTTGGAATTTGCCAAGAAAATCTATCTGTATGTTTCTTTACTTAGGAACCCAACTGGATGTATTTTACAAGTGCTTTATTTTAGCAATGCAGTTGCAAAGACTTATCTGATACTGGAAATACGGCACCTGAAAATGTTTTCCACTTCCACTGCAAGCTCAGACCATTATCATATATAATGTTCAGTAAGCACTTAGAGGAGGGAAAAAACAAAACAAAACAAAACAAAACAAAACAAAAAGGATACCACTAAGGTCTTTAGAATACTTACCGCAATCTTTAAACACTTTTTTCTGTGCATCTACCTGTAAACTTGAGGAGCAATATGTATACAGACACAAGAACATAGGAGAGCAAAAGCAGAACTGAGATGTGCCAAAGAGCTGAGATTACTGAAGGAGAAAAGACTGCCAAAGAGTTTGAGTTAATATTTTTTAATCCAATAGGCTTATTTAAAACCCATTCTGCCAAAGAAATATTGAAATTAGGCTGAATAATTCTAAATTAACTTTTCATTTTGTTTTGCAAGTTGCGGTGACGCATATTTAAATATCTCCAGCTGAAAATAAAACTTTATTTATGCTAGTTCTCAGCTTTAATTAGATGATTAGTAGAAAGTCTCTATAATCTTCAGTTGAGGAAAAAAAATAAAGCCTTTGTGTTTTTTTTGGTGTTTCTGAAAGTAAATATAATTTTGGAATCCTAAAATATCCTGTACTTATCCTGTCCTTAAGTTTAATTGTACTGTCTGAATATATTGCATTAACCCCCCTAAAAAGAAGCATGCAGTAGTTCAAATCCTAAATGTCAACCTAGAAACTAGAAGTAATACACTGTTTTGAGCCAGTTTCAAAATCAAAATACAAAGTCTGCACAGAAGGTATTGGTGAAAACACACTATGTTATAAGCCAGCAGACCTGTACGTTGACTTGGCGTTCTTGAGAGGGACTGAACTATTTAGACCAATTTAAAAATTTGCCTTTTTGTGGAAGAACAAACCAACCTTCCTGTTCATAGGCCAGCATGTCTTTTCTTGGTGTTCTGTACCTCTGATTTTACATACTTGAAAGCACCCAGGAAAGCAAATCTTTTAAAACCTCAGGAGTGTAATTTTGAAGGACTCAGAAAATCGGATTCATTCACACAATATTGAGTGTGCAGAAATGCAACAAAGCTCAAAGCAGAGATCACCAGTTAAGATTAAAGAGGGCAATGACAGGCAGTTGACATCACAGTGTCAAATATATCAGGAAACCTGCTTCCCATGAAAGAGCAATGCCAAGACAACTGATGACAAAAATTATTTTTCTTCTCAAATGATGATGTTGCAAATTGTTGACCTGAATTGAGGCACTCCTCTTTGTTCTGCACTGGAACGGAAACATTGAAAATGTATTTACAACTGAACTGCAGCTCATTATACAGTGACCTTGTACAGAGAGACCTTTTGTTTAGCAGTAGAGACAAAGTGAGCATGCTAGCCAGGGAATATAACTGCCTGCTTCTTCTGTCTGTGCATGAAAGGCTGTTGAGTCTCCTTTGGCTACAGATGAGATAGAGTCACGTCTGAAATTGGGTGGAATTCCATCGATGTGAGTGAATATCACACACACAGGTCTGCTAGGCTCAGACACACTGTGTTCAGTTTATTCCTGAAGTCAAGTTAAAATGAAACATTAATGAAACCTTTATTTCAGAATGCTTCTTCCATCTTCTCCTCTCTCTCCTTTTGCTTTCATCTGCCCTATTTTTTTGGCGTTGACTAACAGGAAGCACAGGGGAGAGGGACTGCAGTGAGTATGGTACCTGTGTTGTATTCACCAACACAAGAACACTTCTTAAAAGATCAATTATTTTCAGTGTCTTACTGCAGAACAGACAATAGACTTTCCTTCTGTTTTTATTCCAAAAGATGACCTTTTGGGAGAGGGCAAATTCTTATTAATAGTTGTTCAAATGCATGACTTTACATGTTTGTACTGTTGAGTTTGTCCCATGGCTTCCATCCTCAAACTCACCTAATTCTTACATTGTGTCCTGGTTCTCCTCTGGCATCCTCCACCTGGGGCAACAGCGGATGTTTTTGGAGCATCACATCAAGTTGTCTTGTAATATTTTTTTAAAAAAGAATTGAATTTTTCCTTGGAGTGGATTTCCAGAAAGAATTCCTTTCCACTAAATGACTTTGTTTTAGCCAAGTACTTCCCGTCTCAGCATGATTCATTATGTTCTCCTATTTTGTTAGTATCTTCCACGTCTTACAATTCTTACGTTAATCATATACCATTTAATTCCTGATATACCATCATACTACATCCACTGAATCTGCATGAATTAAATCTACCATCTATTGTACTTCAGAAATAATGTTTTTTTCAAAGCAGTGATCTCACAGGTGCTCATGGCAGAATACTTCTGGTGAAAGCTAAGGATGTGTGTAAATTCTCGGCAGAGTCAGCATCAAAATCATGTGGGTGAAACATCAAGATTTGGCCGTTTACCTCAACAAAAAAAAAAAAGAGTAAATAGAAGTAACTGCTGAAATGAACAGAGATGGGTCTGTTTAAAGTGCAAGGGAGAACAGAAGAGGCCTATAAAATTATTTTAAAGTGTTAGAAGTGAGACAGATATAAGCTTGGCTCAGACTCTCTAGGCTTTCAAAATCTAGCTTTTGGTCTTTAGTATGAGGAACAGATGCTTAGTGTGGCCCCTTTCCCATCACCTGCCCCTAAAAGCTGAACCAGAATGCTTGCTTTCAATTAGAATCTCTACCTATTTGGTGACTTTAGCTCAATTTTGACCATTTTTAGGCCTCTCTCTAGGTTCTGATTCCATAAATTGCCATAACTGAAGTCTGCATAGAGCTAAATTTACAATCTGTAAAATATTGCTTTTTACTACATGATAAAATGCTTGATAAAGTCAAGCATTTCTGCCATAGAGGTATTTTCAACTTTTACCTAAAGAAACATGTTCATTCATTATTTGTTAGTAATTTCAAGAATTAATCAAGTTCAAATATATTTTTATAGAATTCTTTGCCATAAAAATAATAGTTCTTCATGTCATCAGAAGTATAAGATGTGTATATAGACCTATTGTTAAACGTAGATTCTATTCTTACTGACACCATTGTCCTAACTGCTAAGGGATAATAAGCTGGGTCATTAGCACTGGGGCGTTGATCTTCATTATGCAGAAAGGACACAAATCACCTAGAGGTGTAAGACATGTCTCCAGAAAAGGACTTTCAGGAGGCCGGAAGCTGGAAATTTTTTTCTGTTCCCTCGCTGGAGAATTCACTGCCTACAAGTTTAGCCAGCAGTTATGACAAACCTTCTGACTACCTTCCTGTACTAAGGAGTTGTTTCCCATGGCTGAGTTTGCTTGTCTTTTAGCAACATCTGACATCCATTTAAATAAAATAAGCCAATTTCCCATGTCATTTATGCAGAAATTGCGGCAAGAAACATAACCTTTTGCTGAATTTGCTCTTGACTCCTTAAAAATTAACTGCAGTAAAAGTTGGATCTTACTAAATGAGACAATTACTTCAGCATTTTTGCTGCTAGTGCTGTTACAACCATACTTCAAGAGAACTTCTCAAGGGCTTTAACCAACTGTTTTATGGATGTAATTTTTTTTGAAGGAAGGAAAGTATATTTGTGAATCATGAACCATGAATGTCTGTCTGTTCTCAGGGAAGGCAAAGAGGGGTACAAATGAATGCAAGCTTTTCTTTCTGAAGATGCTGTCCCTGGCACTGGCATTGCCCATGTACTCTGGGAAGTCAAAATCTTAAGATTTTGATAAACACTCAGAGTAATGAATTTCTCTCCCTATATCTGTCTCGTTCTGCACGTCTCCATTTTCAGACTCCCAACTGGAGTATCAGAAGCAAGACAATTTTGATCTTTGTGGGGTTTTCTTTTTGTTTGGTTGGTTGTTTTTAAGCTTTGCACCACTCATTAAGAATTGAGCTACAAGTACTATTTGACTTCTAAATTAGCACACTACCAAACAGTTACTTATCTTCGTCTTTCTGTTAAAAATGTCTTGATATTTTTGAAGTTACAGCATCTCGTTCAAGTATTTTTCTAAATGCTACTTTTCTGGTATTAAAGCCTGTCACCATTTTTGTTTTCTAAATAATTTGTAATATCTGTTAACTTAGGCTAAAATCTATAAAACATGGAAAGTATGGAATAAAACTCAAAACACTTATTAAAAATTAGTTTGAAGTGTTGGTGAGTACTTTAATTATCTACAAAACCTAAAAAACTTCTTTTTCTCAGCTCTAATGTGGCTGCTTTGAGCAACACACAGATGAGCTCTGTTTCTGCCCATGCCTGTGGGAAAGTGTATATGGAGAAGAATAAAAGCACTTCTGATCTCTTCAGCTGAAAATTGGGAAAAAGCTAAAGAAATCTGGAGTGTTAGTAGCAATAATAATTAGATGACCTGACAGAATCCAAGAATGAGGGGAGCTCTCAGTCACATCAAATCTGCTATTAATAACCTGGAATAAAGGTCCCTTAGTGCCATTCTCCAAAAAGTATATAAAGAAACACACAAAATACATGTATAATGCACTGACTCATTAACATGAGTTTTGATTATTCAGTGTTGTCTAATGCTATTTCTGGGATCTACTAGATTAAATGGTACATGAATTGCTGCTATGAAGTAGATGCAGGCTGTGCTTCCATTAGTGGCAAATTCCAGATTCACCAAAACCAGAACCTGCTATTCAAAACTGCTGGTAGCTTGAAAAGTTATTTTTTTCATCTAAATAATTGCATTCTGGGGTGGGTTGACCCTGGCCAGCAAATGAAGCTAAGCTTTGATTAGTTTGGGTCAGCTGTCCAGATTCCGTCTGCTCCCAACTTTTTGTACACCCCTGGCCTATTTACTGGGAGGGCAGGGAGGGGAAAAAGGGAAAGGCTTGACACTGCAAGCACTGCTCAGCAACAACCAAAACACTGGCTGGTGTCTTATGAACAGTTTTAGCCACAGATCCAAAACACGGCATCTATGAAGAGAGTTAAACTTCATCCCGGCCAGACCCAGAACACATTCCTCACTACAGAAACTTACCTATCACGAGTAAGTGCAGTAAAATTAACGACAGGTAGGGAAGGTGGTAGCACAGGGAGAAGAACAGGGGTCTAGTTTGTGTTTGATTTTACCATGTGCTTTCCTGAAATTCTGAGACACATTCCCTTGGTGGGAATTCAGTCATTTCACTAAGCGCCTAACTATAGGCATTGCTAAACATTTCACTCAACCCCTTTTCAAAAAACTTAGTTGAAGTTCCTTGGCCCTGTTTTAAAAAAAAAAAATTAAACTGTCTTAGGCTTCGTGCAGTGTGAAACTGTGTAATTCGGTGTGAAATCCGAGTCTACCTTGGAGCTAACTGGTGGATTCACACAACTGGCTCAGCACAGTGCAAGGAACTTTGCAGGATTAAGCTCTTGAGCTGGCCAGCTGAAGATGCAAAAGCAGCACAGTGCAGGTAACAACACAGTCAATGATGCCAAGCATATAAAAACCAGAAGAGCAAATAACTTGCTTGCTGCTTCTTAAACAGAAGCCAGCACAGTTATAAGTTCCATGTGACAGTGTGCTGCCTGTCAGAAAACAATAGTGGATGACAGTTATGCCCCTGTTTTTGGTAAACTGTCATTTTCAGTGAAGAACCCATACTGATTTCTTCTTCCTTGCCTGTGCCATATAACTACCATTGAATAAACAATCAGTCAAGACTAGCAGCAGAAGAAATTTCTCCTTCTATCTGTACTGAAAGTAGACTAAGAATAGTTACATAGCTTATATAACCATCTTCTACTTCTGTCTACATGTGTGTGGCTTTTGCATCTATGAATGAGGGGAAAAAAAAGGGCAAAAGAATTTGAGAATTTACTTCAATGCACTTTAATAAAAATAAGCCCAAGGACAGCCAGAGGTCTATCACTCACTTCTGCTGATTAACTCACTCACTGGTTAAGGAATTCAGAGCTGCTGGTGCGCCTGCTGGGTACCTGGCTCCCAGTGCTATGGTGCTACATCAGAACGTGGTACTTTCCTCTCAGTCAGAGTGGTATGGTTGTTTTAAAGGAGCATGACAAGGTGAGAGAAGTGGAAAAGCTTAAAGATAAGACTTTTGATAGATATGCTTCAGTTGACTGCTCTTGTCTACAAGGTGTGACCCTTGTATACACTTAATGTTGTTCAAAACAATTTATAAAGCACATTCCACAGTGAGGGGATTTAGGCAGATCAGTTCACTTGCCAACAATGAAATACAGGTATTTATAGGGTGGAATGAAGCTTCTATTTAACAGTGCATGAAATGCTATGCAACCTTTTAGGCAGGGTGGGAAGAATGCAGTAATGACTTGAAAGCACAGAGAAAGTGACAGACTATAACTACTCACTGCAAGCAGTAAAAAGGGGCTAGTGCTCCAACTCTTGCAACAAAGAGTGAGAATCATTAACTACAGCATTTCATCATTTGTTTTGGTTCAAGAGCAAAAGCTGAGCAGTGTAAGGCTGGGACAGTAGCTCAGTTCTCCTTCAGTGTCTGGAAATGGAGGAGCAATTGAAGTCCCTGCCATTCCATCTCCAGACTGGTGACAATACCAGTAGAGGCTGTACTGTAGGGATAAATCTGCTGCCCAGGCTATGCTGGCAGGTGCAGCATATCACTGAGATTAAACACCAGAAATTATACTTTATTATGTCATGTCTTCTACAACTGCTGCTACTACTCATCAGTTGTAATGGTGTGGTGTAACAGATTACAAACCTGTAGTATAAACACAAGTGAGTGTTATCTGCTGAATCATCAGCACCACTTTTATCCAACATATTTTACATGGATGGGTGATAGAAAACATCTAACTTTATTCTCCAGAGGGATTGTACTTTGTCACGCAATACAGCTGTGGGCAACTTGTGTGTATGTAAACCACTAAACTGTAGTGCATATAACACAAAAATGTTGTCCCTGGCTCCTGGCACAGTTTTCTATAATCATAAACTAACCCATCATTAATGACTTTTTTTACCTTTGTCAGTGAGGAAGCAGAACTGTTTTGCAGGACACCTACTGTAAATGTAACAAAAATACTTTAAAGGTTTTAATAAATTAGGTCAAAACACTCTAAAGCTGGCATTTTAGGGTTCTGAGGTCATGAATCAATAGCTTCATATCATATCTACTCACATTAAATATAAAAAAATTATTTTGAATCATGTTAGTTAAGCTTGTATATGGGCCTATAATAAAAATTTTCAGTTCAAAAGTAAGAAAGTTTTGATGTTACTGTCTCCAGAGAAGGCAACAGGTAACTCTGAGAGATTACTGTGCATTTTATTTCCTTTCCACAAGATTTGTCCATTGAAAACACAAATTGTGGTTCTGAGATGTTTATTTACTTCTGACTTTTAAAAATGTTGCATTACTTCTTTTGCATTCTTTCAAACATGGAAGGATTTAGAACTGAAACTAAGTGCGGTCAATTTTCAGATGATGACTCCACCAAGTTAGTTTTATTTTCTTTATTAAATTGTTTGCATCAGCGACTGGGAATTAATTTCTGGTAGGTGTTTCTCTCATATTTTCCCAAACAGTAGGGGATATTGAGCTTGTCAAAGGCAAGATTAAAAAAGTTCAGTCCAAGTCTGCTTCTTCATGCGCCAGCTCTCTTCTCACAGGTGTGTTTCCTTGATTCTCTATGGTAAAGTTTTATTGATTTTTGCAAGCAGCAATGTCTGAAATTAAGATGCTGAGTGTCATCACTCCAAAAGTACACATAGACCATTTTGTATCTGGATGGATAAGTACACTCTGTGTTACAAAAAATTAAGATAAAAGGGGAAGTTTGGGATCCAGTGAGGTGAATGATTCAAGGACCTAGGTCTCCAGCAAAAGCACCAATGCGATTTCACAAGCAGGTATTGAGGTTTATGGCTTATCCATATGTTATCAGGAGTTCAAATACTGGTACCAGCTTCTAGATGGCTGTGCACTCTTCACAATTTCCAGCTCGTTTTTCCTCACTCACAGAAGTAAGGGCTGCATGCAGATGTAGTAGTAAATATGACAAGCGTCCAGCTTTGGAAGGAGGAAGAACTTGTGGCTCCTGGCCATGTGCTTAATCATTTCAAAGTGGCATTGAGGTGGGTAGCAAAAACACATTAAAAGAATCGTGTAATCTTCCTTCCCAAACTGGAAACAACAGAGACTAATGGAAAGCCATTAAATCAGCAAGACTCTCAAATCCTTGTGAAAGCCATTTATCTTCCCTCTACCACAGGTTCCCCAGCAGACAAATTGTGATAAAACACCACTTCTTGTGATAACTAAATTAACAGAAAGACAGTGTTCACATATTATGTATAAAGCCCTGGAACAAGAATTAGTTTTTTTGGCCACTCACAATAAAGCGTATAACAATTATCTCAGATTCCAAGATGGAAACATTTAATTTTCAGTGCACTAACAGTGAAGTGGAAGCATTATTTTTGCAAGTGAACCCTCATATGTCAACAGCATATTAAATTTTTTTAAATTATTCAGCATTCTAAAACCAGTGATATGACTCTTAGAGTATTAACTCAAGGCTTTATGGTGAAGGATAAAACTGCTTGCACCAATAATTAAATGAACTCTGTAGATTGCTAGCAGTGAGTCTGCATGAGAAAGAAAGAAATCAAGCAAATCAGTTCCACAGTTTGTAGCAATCATATCAATAGTGTAGTTCCGTGAGCTTCTAGTTTGTGATGATTGAATTTCATGTCTTTCTTATTCACTTAGAAGGAACAGTTTAATATGGTGGAGAAATATGATGTTTTCATGGCCCATGAAGCAGAGCTGCTATGTCATGCTGTAAGAAGTTCAGACATGTAACCTCCAAGGAATGAGAGATTTAAATCAGTAAAAAGTGCTGGAAAAGAATGGCACAACATGGAGATGTAGTAAACCAAATAGCAGGAGAGTACAAGAGGGACGGACGTGCATGGAAGAGCAACTTCAGCTGCTCTTCATGTAGTGGGGAAGGAGTTTGAAGCAGTTGCTGTACAAGACAAAGAGCAGTAGTGTACTTCCAGTGCCTTGTTCCTCTCTTTTCAACTCCTCTGTGACTGTGTGGTAACACAAGGGGACTTTCAGATGGTGCTAAGAACATGCAGCAGAACTGTGGAGGAGGTTCACTGGGGACCAGATTGTACATATGAAAAAAAAAAAGAGAAAAAAAAAAAAAAAAAGGACAAACAGCTATTTTCATTCTGCTTGGTTGCAGCAGAGAGATGTTTTCTACACAGGCAGAGAGGGTGGTTTAGAGAGCCTTTAGGGTAAATGGCACTCGGTATTCATTCACACAGGCCACACACAGGGGTTGTGCACGCATACACACACAAACACTTGCAAAAACAAATCCTTTGCACAGACTGTCTCAACAAACCTCCTAAAAATCTGTACTTCACCCACAGTGTTGGAGGATGCTTTAGGACCTTTTTGATCATGGTCCAGGCAGCACTGCAGATGTCAAGAAACACAGCATGTAAAACAGAGAAAGAGAACAGAATGGAGAACACAGACTTCACATTAGAAAAAAAAAAAAATCATAGAATATGGTTGCTGTGTATGCAAAATGTTCCTAGGACAAGAAGGCTTCCAGGCATTTTGAGATGAGGGGGATATAGCTCTGCCTATTTCAGTTTTTCCACACAGATTTAATACTGTGTCATCATTCACTCTAACCTGCAGGCCTTAAGCTAGCCATGCCTTAGTATGTGTTTGTGTGCTATAACCAGAAAATTAAGTAAAGCTGAACAGCCTAGTGCTATGTCAGTTGTGTATGAGGCAGGTAAAACCAACTTCAAAAGGAAAAGTCACACATTATGGTTTTATGGGAGAGCCCAATCACTGCTTTGTGTAAAATAGGGTTTTCTTTTTGGCTTTTGTAATCAAATGTTCTACCAAAGTTACCTGAAATAAGAGACACAAGAAAGTATTAGCCTGTATCTATCTTCTCATGCAGTCTTGAAAACAGCAACTGTGGATGGAGTGGGGCTGAAGTTTTGTCTTCTGCATGTACCTACCTGCCTGTCCACTGTCTCTCTCTGTTTTCTTGTAGTTTTGAACCTATGGCCGTGTGCCCCATAGTCAGCACTTCGATAAAAACAATAAGGAATATGCCAATAAAATGCACCATTTTTGTTTCCAGAATATTCTTCACGAGAGCCCACACCCTGCTCTGGCCCACATGGGATGGTGTACCTGAAGCAGAATACCCCTTCTGAATGACAGCAACCCGCAGCCTCACGGCAGACCAGGTGGCAGATTCTGTGGCACAGGGACATCAGCCTGAGTTTCCCACCTTCCAACTGAGGTAAAGAGCTATTGGTTATTTAAAGTGGGCCTGTTGCAAGCAGGGAATATTAGCAACATCAGGACTTTATTCTTGTTTCCATACCTCAGGTCAATATCAGAACTTCTGAGGATGAGGTCTTGCACTATTTCTTCGCTTTATCATTATTTAATTTGGATCAAATCTATTTCACTCATTAAACAAAAATTTGACTGCAGAAATTTTGCCAAAGTGAGTGATTTAAAGATGTTACCTTTCTGTTATAGTGATTCATTGTTTTGGTGCTACAGCACGAATCAAAGACTGTGCGGTAAGGTGGTCACCACGTGAAGGTTCACTTACTGGCTTCTGTGCCCCCGGCCAGCTAGAGGTTAATGATGTTTCCTGGTCCTAGGGTTTATGGAGCCCTCTGATGGTTGGAAGGTGATCAGGAGGTTAAAACAGAGCCTAGTAAAGCAGGAAGGTCATTATAATGGTTAAATTCTGTGAAAACCTGTAGGTCTGCATGTCATCTCTGAAAACCAAAATGAAACAGGGAAAACTTCAGTGTGGGTAGCTGGTTGCAATAAGCAGGTAGGAAACTACTTCTGTTCAAGCTAAAGAAACAAGAAGTTGAATAACATTAAGCTCCCATACTGTTCCAGATTACTTCACTGGTATCTTGTGACTTTCAAAGGCAAATTTGCTTTCTGTCCCTCTTTTCTCTGCTGTAGGAACAAGAAGTATTAATCTTATAAATAAGCACTCATCCTATATTGTCTGTGTAAATAGGTTGTGCTGTTGTTCAGTTCATATGCATTTGGAAGAGGAAAAGAAAAAAATATTGAGGCTGAAATTCCTGAAAGAGGTATGATTTGGAGAGAGAGAGCGATGTTCTTAATCTACATGTGATATAGGTACTTAATTTTTTTTTTGCTTCATGATACAAACAGGTAAACTGCTAAATTATTGTTGACAAGTAATTGGCATTAGAGAACAGACTATGAAGGAAGGTGTCACTAGCGAATATTTACTCCTCATGTGAGGAACCTGTTACATACTTTTGTTACAATGGTTTGCTCCATTTGAAAGGCCATGGTAAGCAGTCCACTGCCAGTCTGTTCAGCCAGGCTGAGTAATGTACTAGAATCACAGAACATTAGGGGTTGGAAGGGACCTTGAAAGATCATCTAGTCCAACCCCCCTGCTACAGCAGGATGACCTAGATCAGGTCACACAGGAACACGTCCAGGCAGTTTTTGGAAGTCTCCAGAGAAGAAGACTCCACAACCTCTCTGGGAAACCTCTCCTCCAGTGCTCTATCACCCTCAGTGTGAAAATGTTCTTCTCTAGGTTTACCCCAAACCTCCTATGATCCAGCTTGCACCCATTGCCCCTTGTCCTACCACTGGATGTCACTGAGAAGAGCCTAGCTCCATCCTCCCAACACTTGCCCTTTACATATTTATAGACATTAATGAGGTCACCCCTCAGTCTCCTTTTCTCCAGGCTAAAGAGACCCAGCTCTCTCAGCCTTTCCTCGTAAGGGGGATGCTCCACTAATAGTAGTAATGCTCCACTAGTAGTAGTAATGCTCCACTAGTAGTAATGTGTCAGTTCTGCGTGGCCATTCAGATGACCAGAGAGTTTCAACATTGACAGTGACAGACTGTTCCCAGCCAGCTGAAGAAAAACAGGAAAACATGCAAACAATTTTCCTCAAAGTTTATAATGTCTGTGTTCTTTCTAAATGTAATTAATGCTCCGCGAGTACACACTACTACATTATTTGGTACCCATTCTGACTGAAAACAGTGGCATCTCTCCTTGAGTGGAATCCGTATAACACTTAATTATGGGATATGAGTAGGGGTTGGATATACTGCCAGTATAACTTCTCTTTTTATATTAGTAAGGCTTGATGTTTTGCTTTTTGTTTACAAGTGATACGCTACAGATAATGGCAGAGCTAGGCCCTCCACCTAGATCTCACTTTGCTGACCTGGATCCTAGGAAGAATTGAAAGAGAAATTAAGTCATAGTATTCCTTCTCCACAGTAATGCCTACATAGTCTTGGGTAATGAAAATCTTTCTGTAGTCCTTAACCCATCTTTAACAGACTACATAATTGTTTCTGTGACATAATGAGCTTCATTGACTGCTACCCTGGCCTAGACTCATGCTGATGATCTGCATCTGTCTGTTTCCAATTCACAGATATTGAAGTTTGTTATCAATCCTTTTCTGCAACTGCATACTCAAGGACACACATCTGAGTTTGCATATGAAAAATTCTGGACAACCAAGAGATATTTGTTCTGTTTTTGATTGGGGTTTGGCTGTTTTCCCTCTTGCTTCAGCTGTTACTGCATACACTAATGAGAAATTAAATTGCTTTAAAAGTAAGAATCTGCCTAACCACTTTACAAAATAAGTGCAGAACTTTGCTTCGGTTTCAGAAACTTCATTCAGTTTCCAAGTGTCCTCCCACCTGACTCTTACCAGACTATGCTGAAATCTATGTGAGTTCAGCACTTGCTGCCTGAGTGCTCTTGAAACAAAATTCCAGAGCTTCATCAAAGACATGGAGGGTATATTCACCATAAATTTTCAACAGTTGGTATTTAAAGTTATTGCTATAAATCAGAGATAGTAAGAAGCAGGAGAAGCTCCTTTGCTAGAGATTGGGAGGGAAGCAGGTGGCCTCAAGGAAAAAAACTCCTTTTTAGTAAAAGAAGAAAAAAATGTCAATTTGTTGATTCTTTACAAATGACCTAATGATGCAATGCATTCTGAAGGTTATGAGATTCACAACCACATTAGCTAATTTGTTAACTTGGTCTTGAATCGCACTTTCAAAACACAATCAGCCATCAGAGAAAGTAGAAAATACCCTTCCTAGTTAGGGTAATAGGGTGGAAGCTAATGGAAAAGTCAGCAAGAAGGGAGAGGCTGTGAGTACAAGAAGGTACAACATCACTCAAAATTCAGATAAGAGCCACCTTTAAAAAAAAAAGAAAAAAAGCTTGCCAAACAATTGGTTTTAAAGCTCTTTTTAAATTTCTGAAATTTTCAGGCTGTTTCCTCCAAATATATTGCTGATGCAACTGAATGTTCTTTTAGAAACACATGAAATATTTGCAATAAAAGTAACAGTTTTCAGCAATTTTCACACTTCATTTCTAGCCTGTAAATGAGCCTATCTTGCCAAAAACATTGTTTTATTTTGTGAATGTTTTAAAAAGGGGCCTTGCTAATGGAAAAATATCTCCTTTCCAGGAAAGCTGAAGTTTACTGAACAGAAACTACTGCTGAAATTAGAAAGGTTAGCATAGCACAAGAGCTTTAGCTGGGAGAATTAGTAAAAGCCGCCTGTGATCACTGCAGGCACAAAGTCTCAAACTTCCATTCCTCAGCTAACTAGCACAAAATAGAAATTTTCCACACTGAGAAGCAGTATTACCACCATTGCAAAACATTGTAACTTAGAGAATTTGTGTGACAGCTTGGACCCAAGTCCACCTAACCCCACAGACAGTCTTGAAAGGTATCTGGTAGATTTATGGTGAGGATTGTATGATTGTTCCTATAGTACATTGCCCAGCCTCCAGTGACCAGTGTTTGAGATTGTATCTCAAGTCTCCAACTTCTGCAGCTTGGAGGTGTGGAGAAAGTCAGGACTGCTTCTGTTAGTATAAATTCTGTGTATGACAATGTAACTACATGTCCCTGTTGATCATTTCGTTAGATCCTTCATTATGCTGCTATCCTTAATTTATAGCAATAACTAGGGATAGACATATGCAAAACTGACAGGTATAACTGCGTGTATGCCATTGCTCCACTCTTTCTTCTGTCTTGGAAATGAGTCCTCATCTTTTGATTAAAGTGACGAATATGATGGGATTTAAATCGGCGGGGCGGGGGAGGCAGTAGGGCCGACGTTCACAACATAATATATTCCTAATGAACTCTTTATTTATATGACATATCATGCCAAATATCCAGTTCTAGAAGAGGTTGATCACAAATAGTTTTCATGCAGCTCAGCAGTGACAGAAATGTTCTAAAATAAGTTCTAAAGCAAATGCTTTTAAAGAATAGTGTGGGAAATATATAGCTGTAATTGCATTTGGAGATACTTTCCTATCCTTCGTATTCATCTGACCCGTACATATAAAATATGTTTTCTGCTCAGTTACGGACAATTTAAACTAAGTTTTCCCCTCCCCAACCTTTTTTTTTTTTTTTTTTAAGATTAACTTTATTGACATCAGTGCATATAGATATATCAGCATTTACACACAGTGAATGTCTCTGAAGGCTATGAAGTGACTGAACATGGCAGGCACCCTTATGGATTTTTTTCTAAACTAAACCAAGCTTTCACACTTAGGCTGCAGACTAGGTAAAGAGGAGGCAAAAAAGGCAAGGAAAAGATAGCATTATCTTTGACATGATCTGTTAAACAAGAAATATCTGTCTGCATTCTCCTTTATCCCCCCCAACACACATATCCCCCACCCAAAAACAACAACTGTGACATCTGTAACTCGAAACTAATACTTTAAAGCATTTTAGTGTTGTGTAAATTACAGAGTCTGCCACACAAATAATTTGAACTGAAATGTTTATCAGCTCTCTGACATAGCTGCTTCCATTTATAGCTTATAAACTGCTTTACTGGTTCACTCCCATCTGATAACACGGCTTCAGAACAGGTGGTGAAAATGTTAGGCAATTATGAGAGCCTCTGTTTGCATGTGTGTGGTCTCTTGGTTTGGAAGACCACTGACCACATACGAAGGCATTGTAAAACTCTCCAAGTTAGATAATCAGCCTCCATTGTTGAGCACTGACCTAGCTGCAGCTGGAGTATTTCTGGACTGTAAACAGTTTTGTGGGAGGGTTAAAAGTTCAGAATTATCAAAACCTGTGTTTAAAAAGAAGTTTTACTCAATGTGAATCACAAAATATTTTAAAACTTTACATGTGCAAGTAGTGCAGCTGGGTAACTGTCCAGGATTCTGCTGTAAGGCTCAGACAGTGATAGGTTGGCCAGGGCAGGAGTGGTTATTTTTGTCACATACTACCATTGCACTGCTCGAGATTTTGCAAGAAACCTTGCTGGAATAAGGTGGCTGTCCAGATATGAATTAGTAAGGGTTGCTTAATTTTCTTTGCAAAGAAGGATAAAACACTTCTGCAGTGTTATACTGAAAAAATCCTCCAGGAGATTCTTTGCATGTTTTTCTTACTCAGTTAGAAATATCCACCTTCAGAGCCACCTTTAGCAAAAAAGGAATAAAGCGTTGTGATTAGTAATTTTGATTAAGAAAGGATCAAACTAATAGTAAAGTCTTGAAAATTATTACTTACAGGTATAAAGCCTTTTAGACAGAGTAAAGGCTTTACGTAATTTGAAGTCCTCATAAATTTTACTGTCATTATTGCTAAGAACTTATTTCCCTTGGTAGGTGTAAGTGCTGTGGGACTGTTTCTCACCAGTGGGTATAGTCCAGCTCAGATTATTTTCCACTACTCTCCTGCATTTGGATGTGATGAGTGCCATCTACATTGTAGAGAAGCAAAAAACAGCTTCAAATATTTGCCCTAGAGCCACAATAGGGATGCACATCTTGGATTTTAGCAACCATTGAAATAACCTTTGTAGAATTGAAAGGAACAAAGAAGTAATAGAGAGGATATTCTACAGGTGATGCAGTCTTGCATTACTCCTTCCATTGCTGTGTTCCCTCCTTATCTACATCTGTAGTTGTCTAGGTTCCCTTCCCATTTAGTGTGCAGTCATAACCTCCAGAAAAAGAACCTGTGCTCTAGTCCAGGATTTTAAGTATGATGGGCTCCCTTCTATCTACAATGCATTTACTTTGATGAGGAATTCAGCAACGGCTTTATGCAGCTTATTTTAGCAAAATGCTTCAAGTACATGTTCCCAGTACTAGTGACTAAGCTGGGAAAAGGGTAGCAGGTCTGTACATAAAAAGTGCATGAACCATAACAATTTTGGAAAGAGCATGTATCAGAAAGGTTAACTGCATGGCCTTCCCAGAATTCCTTTGGGACCATATAAAGTATAACACACCCTGAGACTGTTGTACTGAAATTCCTAAGGACTAATTTTGCTGTTTGCGTTTGCCTTTCTTGCAGTTTTGGTTGCAAATAGTCCTGACTGAAAGTTAGTCAGTATATGACAGTAAATGTAATTTTATGTTCCTGTTGATAGCTTCTAAAATTCCACAAAAGAAAGGCATGCTCGCCATTCACACTTAAATACTTTGGAATTACTGCAAATATCAATTTTCAGCTGTTTGGCTGAAATTATTTTTTAAAAGATAACTCTGCAGATTCTTTTCTTGTTACAGCTATAGCCCAGTATCAACTTGGCATGTTCTTCTGTTTGTCTGAGTGTATAAAAATGGACTTGTCCAAATAAAGAAGGAAGTTTTGAATAGACTACAGTGGTATACTTGACAAGAATTTTTTCAGTTTATACAGTTCTGACACTGTCAGCATAAGCTTATATTAGAGTTTTAGCTGGCCCTTCCAATGTACATTTTAGAAAAAGGCAATTATATTACAAATAATAATAAAGCACAAATCTAATACAAAAAAAAAGTTTTAAATATAATAATAATAATATAACACAAAAATGTGTTATATTTTCTTTCATACCCATGTCAAACAGTGTTTATAAAAATATTTTAAGACTGCAAAATCACATGTCCAGAAATTAGTAAGTGGCAGAACTGAAGTAGCCCATCCACTCCAGGTTGCGTCCCCTTGGGAATCTTTTCAAAAGTTTTTTTTTAAAAATGATCATTCATTTTTTCAATAGACCCTCAACTTCAACAGTGCACATAACAGACATTAGTTTGTGAATGCAACTTCTTGTGAAAATTTCAGACGTCCCCATCATTTAATGTTACCAAAATCCTTTTTTTGTTTCCATCCTCATCCTCCATTATTTGCAAGCTGGAAGAATTTTTTTCAGTGAAGCTTTTCTGAACACATTTCAATCTGAAGTGAACATTAGAATGGGAAATTTGAGTTCAAATAATTATTTTATCAATATCAGGAAATGACAAAATAGAGGGTTATAACAGATGGCGTTAAGCTACTTCCACTGCTTGTGCTGTCATCACAGCAGGAGTTGTGTGTTCTTAAAGGATCAGATTCATTAATGCAATTTAAGATAACTGATACAAAGGTTGATGATGTCTTTGCAATGGGGGATTGTATTTGTGGAGTAACACATACAACATTTCACACTGAGAATGTGCCCCTGCTCAGGAAAGCAGATGAAAAAAGTAGACACAAATATGGCCCAACACCATGTCACTTTTCCTCCCTGCTGCTTGTGTATGCTGCAGGCTCATACACTCGCAGAGGACAAGGAAGGGAAAATAAAGCTTTTCCAAGGCTTGGTGTTAAATGAGCATGTCTACTTAAGGGTTTCTGTGCAGTAAGACTGAAGGCAACACATGGAAAGACTGTGCTACTGATGTTTGCAGTAAGTTTCCTCACAACCTCTCTATCGTGACTCTTCTGTTTACTGTGGTACTAAATTCTGGAGAAGCTGAAATATAAAAAAAACAGTGTTTATATTGACATGTTCTTCTGTCTACTATAATTTATTTTTACAGCTTTTCCCTATCGTTGTGCAATGGAACCCCTTACATCAATGGTATAAACTGTAAATCACTTTTTAATATTAAACACAACATTTTCTGCAGGCATCCTAGATAACATTGAAGGTTAGCCAAGCAAGGCGATCACCTGCATTCAAAAACAAAAAAAAAAAAAAAAAAAAAGGGGTGAAAGACAGCACTTTTGGCAAATTACAACATTAACATAAAAAGAAAAGTTGTTGAGATCTTTTGCTTGATTTTTACCTTTGAAGCATCAGGCTACGTTTCATAGAATCGTAAAATGGTTTGATTTGGACGGGACATTTAAAGCTCATCTAGTCCAACCCTCCTGCAGTGAGCGGGGACATCTTCAACTACATCAGGTTGCTCAGAGTTCTGTCCAACCTGGCACTGAACGTTTCCAGGAATGAGGCTTCTACCACCAATCTGGGCAACCTGTTCCAGAGTTATGTTAACTTCATTGTACAAAGCAGCAACCCAATATTGTGAAGCTTGAAGTGCTGAGCAAGTGTTATTTAAGCTTGGCTGTCAACCCTCAACAATGTGGCTACCTGACTGTAAAAATTGCTTGAAAATCTCCGTGAGAGTGTGTCTGAGTTTGGGCACTAAGAATCAGTGGAGTACGAATGGAAAACAGACAAACTGAGATGTTACTTTATATGGAACAGATTGTAGGGTTACTCATGAGGACATTACAGGTTTAACTTTCCTAAAGAGAGGATTTTTTTTGGGCGGGGAAACAAGAAAAGCCAAACCAAACAAAGAAAACCTCTCCTCCCTGCAGTAAAAAAAATGAGCTCTATTTTTCTTTTCCACCTATAGGACCTCACTCATGGGATGAGCAGTAGGGTGTTTGATCTGTAGTCATGGTGTATAGCCAAGGTAGTCCTAAAATCTGCATTGGTACAGATTGTCCTCTGTAGAAAGTGATGGTATGAAACTGGTTTCTATGGAAATCTCACCTTGCTTCGGAAGATCAGTATAAAAATGTTGTTTAATATTCAGAAAATTAAAGTGATATGGAGGAGGAAAGAGACGGTTGTTTGGTGTTTGACTGTGGTGGGTTTTTTTGGGTTTTGTTTTTTTTTTTCCTTTCCTTTCCTTTTCTTTTTGAGCCACTTCTATCATCTGCTTCAGAACTTCATCTTGGGAAATGAAGCCATAGTTTACATAACTGTATAAATAATGCCAGCTGTAGAAGCATTCACACAACATTGACAGCAATGGATAAAAATACATAAAAACTCAATTGCTCAAACATTGCCTTTTAAGTACAGTAAATCAATGAGCAGAAGTTCTCTGAAACACCAGCTGAACTGAAATACCAATGTTTATAAAGTATAGGGCTCCCAAGCAGATGGGCTAAGGGCTGATTTACTGTAAAAATAATTTCCCAACTGTGGAACAATTTCCCAAATGGCCACTATTCTGAATCCCTCTATATTTAAGCTGCAAACTGGCAACACCATGATTGGGGTCTGTAGAACTCTTAACCTATCATACCTTCACATGAGGTTAGGGGAACTGCAAGACTTTACCAGTTCTGGAAGTCAAGATCAAATGCCGCACATTAGTTGCCAAAAATATATATAGCTGCTTACTTCCTTTTGCTGTATGTAAACTTGTCATTGATAATCAGGTTTGTTAAACTTCATTTTCTGTTCTACTAACATTAAGGGAAATAAGAAAGTACACCTTCTGAAATTTGAACAGCTTTTATATTGACAGCAAGCAATGGCTGGAGAATGTTCAGAATCTTGGCCATCCATTAGCAGTTTCAGATTGTGTCCTGTAATGAAAATTCAGACGCATAAACTGCTTTTCAGTGTCTTGTCTTTTTTTCCTCCTCTCTCTGTAAGGACTGTAAAGTGTAAAGCAGAAAAATTAAAAGCAGGGACTCTCAGAAAATTAGAGGAGGGACCGTACATCCAGGTAGCTGGCAGTCTTATCTTCTCTGCTGCTTCTGTACAGCCCAGGAACTGAGTTTGTGTGGCCATGGCGTTTCTATTGCTGTCCACTAAAATGTTTTGTAGTCAATCAGCATGGTGGAAATAGGAATTAGCCAACAAGCTACATGTAAGGAATTCACACCTGACCATGCCCCAGATACAGAACTTGCTTTTGTTTAGGAGCCTGGGACAATGTAACACTCTTAAGAGCTGAGAACATAAGTATTACATGAGGACAAACACACAATGGATCAAGACTACAACTTCCCCTCCTCCTCCACATCATTAAAGAGCAAAAACCACCAAACATATTCAATTTGCACGTAGATATACATTAAAATAAATATCTCATGCCCAGTTTTGCAGATCATTCCTTCAGCCTTACCAGGGTCTTTTATTCATAAGATACTCTTCTAACAGATGGCTAAGATCAAACTATATTCTAATAGATCTTTAAACCTTTATTTAAGCATTTTTTTTCTTCAAAAAGCAGAGAAAATGGTGATTAGCAACACTCAAGGACCTACTCTCTGACTAAGTACCTATCATTGCATAGGTTGTGATATAGGTTAAATATTTGCCTTTTAATTTGGTGTCTTATTTACATAAATTACTTTTCTCAAATAATTACCCTTTACTGATATCAATGTAATTTACAAATGGGATGCAGTCATGGAATGCAGCATAGCTTGGTGCAGGGGGCGTTTAAGATTTAGTTTCTATAGTCTTATGAAATAGTGGCTATATTATGTTAATGCTCTTCCCAATTCTCTGCCTTATCTCAGCCATGTACCCCTGGCCATCTAAATACTCACTAGAGATGTGAGTGGAGCAGATCTTGTTTCCAATTTATGACGTTTTTATTTGTATGAATTTGTAAGGGTTTTCTATTTAGCCTGCTAATTGTTGGAATTATTGAGTTCTTTTTTTAGCGCTTGGTCATGCCAAAAGATTACACATACAGACAGAACTACCAGCCCTTTCTGTTTTACCTGCTACCTACCTAATTACTTCATACCTGTAAAAAATTCAGTTTCTGGCTTTTTTTTCAGTTTTGCATTTAAGGCTTTTTATGAAACATGTAGTTCACAACTTTATTGAAGTGGAATTGAGTTGTTGAGAATAAAGACAGTCTATATGAAGCTGTTAATTTCCCAATGCATGGGAACATACCTTTGTCTTTTCCAGTGTTCAGTCTTACAGTTCAATGTACTGATAGATTTCAAGTCCTTTCAAGAAAGGAGTATTTCGCTCACTTAGTCTCACGCTGCAGCTATTACAGGGCAGAGCACTTTTTTCACATTTTATCAAGGCACAGATACTCAACTTCTTCTTTACACAGCAGGAACTAAGCAACCTGAAAAACCTGTGGGAAGCCTGTAGATTTTACTGGAAATCGGTTTTGCCCAAGATGTGAGGTGTTATCAACAGTAGATTGTATCTGCTACATTGAACTTGAACTTCAAAAACGGGACACCATGTAAAGATGCAAAGTCCAAAAGGTTTTTTCAGTGAATAAGATGCAAACAAGTCTATCCACAGTTCAATTCTCTTTGCATGGAGAGTGGTGGGAGTTTTTTGTCACCAACTGTAGAAGCAGTCCATTGACAGATTCCATCTAACCTCAAAGAGAAGCTGAGAAAAAGCCCCAAGTAGCAACTTCACCAAATTTTAGTAGAGTAACTATCAGATGTCTGGGAAAATAATTCCTCTGTTTTTGAATTATCTACACAAAAAAAATGGATTGAAGTATGTTGGCTGGACAAAGTGTTTTGTTTGCTCTGGAGGCAAGCAAGATTTCAGCATATAAAATTCTAAGTTTCTCACTCTTGGAATCAAATTCCTATGAAAAGATAAAATGGAAAAAAGAAACTAAAAACAGTCTCTTACTGAAGTTTGTATTAACCAAACCAACCAAGCAAAATACCAACCAACCCAACCTTAAATTTTCTATATTTTAGGTATGGTCTTTTTTTCCCCCAGACTTGTGTTTTGAGACTCAGAATTTTACAGGAACCAGAATGCTAAGTCAGAAGTGTATAACAAGCCAGTCTCATAAACAGCAGTTCAGCACAAGATAACATCAGAGCTGGACAAGAAGCTGTGTTCTCCCTTTTTCAAAATCTAAAAAATAAAAATTCTCATCTCACAATAGGACAACCAAAGTTTTGCACAGTTTTCGCGTGAGAACAGCTTCTAAGCCCAGGAGACTTGCACAGAGCAAAGGTTCAAGTTCTCCATCTGAATCAGGTAGAGCAGACTGTTTTCCCACATTGTAGGTGAGTTTTCTGAACATTTCTCCAGTAGCGTATTCCTCAGTAACTGGAAATCCCACTTTTTTTTTTTTATTTTTTTTTTTTTTTTTTTTGTCAAAGCTGGCACACATTTGGAAGTTTCATGTTTTGTCATTCTCTCAAGATAAAACCAGCTCGTCTGAAAACACCTGACTAGTTCTAATGGATGCATGTTTTATCAAAAGGTTTCAGTGTATTGATTGGTGTTTGTTGAGTCTTAATATTGTTAATGTCCTTTCAACAGGTATCCTATTCATTTCAAAAGATACCATAGATTCCTTACAGAACTTGTATCCCAGTGCTGCAGTCATTTCAACTGGCTTTTAGCCAAATGGAAACATAGTTTCAGCGAGTATTAAAATTAACGTATCTAATACAGCTTAAGGTTGTATGTGAACATGTCCTTTCATAGTAAGTTGAAAAGTGCACCAATCTTCTCTTTTATCCTGAAATCTAAAATCAATTTTAACGCCCTTTCTTTTCAGAACTGTGCAAGTACTATAGAGTCATTAAACATTTGAATTGAGGGGGTATAGGGAAAGGCCTTATCATTCAATTCATTAACTCCAGGAGAGGGAGGCTGCATCTTCTGTTTATATTCAAGGAAATGAATGTCAAAGAATTCCATGTGTGTGGTGTAAATAAGAAAGGCCACCAGTGGAGAGCTTCCATTTCTGTGATGAGAACATAAAAGTCAGATGCTTCTGTTCCAGAGGTGATATTTTACTTAGACATCTGCTCTGTTTGCAAAAAGGAGGCAAAATGTCTTTTGTTATTGATTTGCAGACTGAGAGGGTTTGGACATCAATTAAGTTTAAGCCTTTGAAAATCCTTCTGTAATCCTTCATGTTTTAACGATAGACTGAACATTTTTCTTTGCAAAAATACAGTTTAGAGGAGAGACAGGGAATAAAGCAAATAAAGGCTGTGGGTTATCAAGGGAATATTTACACTACACCCCTGGAGCATTTTGCTGCTTGTCATTAATTTTCCTAGACTATAGTTCTGCTATGCAAACTTTGCCATGGAGCATTATATCATGCTATTCTAAAGTCTTAACCATACAGGAATGCAATTTTTGTGTATGTTTACTAGGGAAAAAAAGGTGACGAAACTGGCCAATTAGCATGGCCAAAGGTGACAGGATATTAAAGGCATTAATTTAAGGGATTTTGAATGCTCCATTCTTCTTGAATGGAAGAATCTTCAAGACAAGTTCCTTGTTCTTTGGAATAACTTTTGGATCAATAAAAGCAAGGCTAGGGCTGAATATTAGGATTTCTCTTATAATTGTGTCTCAAATAGCTTTGAAAATTAAACAAACCCCATTATATTCAGTTATTACATATTTATCCAACACGACCATCATTCAAATAATGTACAGAGAAAAGAATATTTCTGTAGAATATGTTTTAATCTCTGAACTAATGTTTAGTGTCTAAATGGTTATGATTTACAAGGAAGTGGTATATCCTGGCTTGTGTGTATTTGAACACCCATTTGTCTCTAAAGTCCAAGAATGAACAATCATCCAAGATATGTAAGAAATAAGAATACTTGAATTTCAAGTCTTGACTGCATCTGTCATCATAAGAACAAAAACATGAGCTCAGATATTTTTCTGTGCTGTGAGAATACTCTGCAGCCATACCTAACTCCACTCTGGGTATCAGGACTACAAGTAACTTTAATAACATTTGTGTAACCACTATGTCCTTACACAATGGGTTTGAGGTACAACAAAAATTGACAGTCCTATTAATATTGTCATCACAACTGATAAAGTGCAACATAAAATAGAGTCAAGCTCTTTAAAATTTCCCTCTTTGCGCTCAATACAACTCTTTATGTGGTTATGGTACACAAAGAAATCCATTACACTCTAGAGAATATTGATAGATGAAACTATCTGGAAAAGATTATTTATTTCTGAGACATTTTATTCTATTCCAGTTGAGTTGAATAAGGAAACACAAAATACAGAGGGAAGGTCCTGCAAAAATACACTACGAAGTATTTGGTGTTGCAAAAGGAGAATGTGCTAGAATAAAAAAAAAAAATATGGAGACCCTGGGAAAGTGACCTGCTGCCTTGATGACTGCTTCCATTTTCTAATTTTGTGTATATAAGCATAAAGTGTAGCCCACTTGTATTTTTGATGGAACTCAACAGAAATTTGAAATTTCTATATTTTTATGCCGTGAGGTGCCCATAGTAAAGTAATTGTGCTAGGTAATTAATAATACATTCTGCTAAACTATCTGGCCTAAACCAAGACAGCTAGATCAATGGGTGTCCTGCTTCAGTAAACTCACAACTATGTGTTTAAAAGAGACAATTTGTTCACCATCTTTGAAAGTGATGAATATTATTTAACAAAACCAAAAAGCTTATAAAGGCATGCTCAGCAAACATATAGAAAACACTTGCATCTTCTTTCTGAGGTCTTTTGCAAAGGTTCTGCTAAAAATGACAGCAGCAGAAAATTAACTTTGGACAGGAGAAAATTGGTTTTTTTTTCTATTGAGACTGGAATGCTCTCACTACTTGCTGTACAAAAATCACACGTAAAGTCCTTCACTTTGCCTTTACTATGAGACAGATTTTTCTTTTGGTTTCAAGTCACGTTCTCAATTCAGGAAGTAAATAATACTTCACATCAATATGCATCTGACCCTAAAATATTGGGAAGAACCTAGAGTTATACTTAGGTACTTTATCTTGGTGTGTTATTAAAGGGATTGGTAAGAAAAATGGTTATAAATGGTTCCCACTATAATACCAAATAAACATAACTGACTTTCCATTCATTGTCTTGTACAGGCTTTTTATTATCTTGAAAGGTCATTTCTTAGAGCAGGGGATACATAAGTGTACACTGACACACTTTAAGTATTTAATTGATGATAAAGCCACATAATTTTATACTAAATTTCAACAATTGAGAAACTCATCCTGCCTTTCTGAATATAAGATTGCAAGACAGGCAAAAAAAAAAAAAAAAAATATCACGTAGATTAAATCAATATTCTTCTCTTCATAAAGCTACCATATAGACTTTCTCAGGGGAAAAAGTCCTCCTTTTTTAAACTCCTTTTTTTAAAAAAAAAAAACAAAGCCACCTAATTTTTCTCTGTAAAACAGCAAGCAAAGAGAAGTGTTTGCACTGCACATAAAATAGATGGTAAATGCAAATTAGTTTTCTGAATTTCCTGGGATTTTTACCACTGATTGAACTCATACTGACTCTACAGTGCTAGGCAGCAAGGTGGATCGATCACCCTTTGCCTTATTCAACAATAATGACCTCTATCTACAGAGTATATTGTTATTATTACTATTATTAATTACCATGAAAGTGGCAGAATATTCCGCTCTGAAGCTGTCATGTTGTTTTGCAACGCTGAAAGTCAGGATAAATGTTTTAACTTGCAATCTCACTTTAATGTGGAAATAACTGAGAAAGAATTAGCAAAGAACGCTTTAATACACCATTCATTCTGCATATTTTCCCATTTTGTCCTTTTCTACTTGGCAGTACAGTTGAAAATACTTAAACTAAGTCTGAGTTTGGCTTTTAAATGTCACATTAGTTTCATAGTAGATTGTGCAATGTATGGATAGTTCATGAGCTTGTTCCATAAAGTTTTAACGTTGGTTCTTAGTTTTGTGAATCAAAGCAAAAGAGATTACATGTTGTGATTCTACTTTCAGCTATTCAAAGTGGGTTGGGGGGCCGTATCCTTTGAAGCCATTTCTAGTTATTATCTGTTCTACGACAATGTGAATATTGCTGAGAAGTGGGTTCAACTGGCATTCAAGCTCATAGTCCACACTGTGGCTGCTTGAAATTCTTTCCTTCAAGGATTATTTTTGTTTAATTACTGAAAGTCCACAAACTAACCATTTCAAAGGAAGAGAACTTTCTAATATGGAACATCAATTCATCCATAAAAATTGAATAAAACCAGTCTCCTATGTCCAGAAGAACCTGAGAGCAGTTCAGGATGAAAGTAATTTACAGGCTTCACACTGCAATATTTTGTTGTCTTCATTGAGAGGAAAGGGGAAAGGCAGTGTGGAGAAGAATTACACAGTGTTACTGTGTCTCTGTACACTGACAAAGTGCAGGGCAAGGCAATTACCTAGAAAGGCCCAGAAATGTCTAGAAATAAAGCATGACAGATCCTGGAGACACCTAATATAATACAACTGCATTTTATATTTTACTCATGAGAAAACTGTGTCATGCTCTGTCACTTAGAGAAAATTAAATGGTTAGTACTTGGTAGGAAAAAAGCATTAGAGACTGTCTTGCAGCCTCAGCAGTGGCTACAGAGAAGGACAAGTCTCCTGATGGATCATTTGGAATCAAGATCACAAACTGCTGTTTTACCACCAAGTAAAGATCGGTTTGCTACAAACACAAGCATCAGCATGCTATCAGCTGCAAAATTACCAAATGTTTGTGTATTGAAAACGTTTGGGGATGTTTTCAGAGAGCTATTAGTCTGTTTTTTCTACTCCAGCCTCAGGGAGTCCAGTGGCACACTCTGTCTGCTATCCAGAAATCATCTGTGGAATAAGATCAGAGAGTCATATGCTTACATACCTGGGCCAAAATAAAGCTAAATGTTATGCTGAAAATTTTCACTTATATTTAGGTGGCTATGATTATTATAGTCACTATTTCCAAATAATAATCCAGAAACTGTCACATGTGGAAAGTTAATTCTGGTGTTTGTGTTTACACAGGGAAGAGTTTGTATACACGTTTCCTAAAAAGTCAGTTACAAATCATTATTACCTCTCATCAGCCACCATTCCTTACTCTCTTGAAACTTGTGAGTGAGATCACCATTTTTGTAGTTCTGCGTATGACAGCCTTGTGTTTAGCCAGGCACAGCATTTTAAGCAGTCAAGTTCACAAACCATCTATGAAATGTTGTGAAGAAGAGAAGAAAATTAAAAGCAGAAGTTGAAAGTTAGAAGCTGCCATCTATTGTCATTTTGAGTGTACATTGATCTAAAATACTGATGTCTAAGATGTTGCTTTCATGTCTGTTTCAGAAACTGAGTGTCCTCTGAACTGAAAACTGAGGGTTCATAGCAAAAATGTAAAACAGCTCTCACTGAACAGGGATTCCTGCACCTAATGCCATGGAAGCAGGAGAGAAAATTAATGTTGTCTGTATTGAAATAATTACGAATAAAGAATGTGTATCATTATAGTTGGTCTTAAACAGAGTTCTATCCTGAGTCTGCATTATTTCTGCAAGGCACTGCAATTGGAGCCTTTCCGCTGGGAAATCTCCCAGCAGTTCATATGGCTACTGTTTTACTTTGCTTGGCTCAAAAGAAAGGAAAAAAGCTGTGTGTTTTTTCAGGAATGGTGGTGCCTCTACAAACTCATGAGGTGCCGGGCCAGACAATTACCTAGAAAGGCTGAGAAAGATCCAACAGTAGAGCATGGCAGTCACTGGACGTGCCCACTGTAAGAGCCGAGTCCTTCGTGCAGACAAGATATGTAGCAGGTGACTGTCAGTTTGGCAGAACAGGATGCTTTGTTTCCTGTCCACAGTGGTGGTAAGAGTCCAGATAATGAAGAAGTATCTTCCATGACAATGGACATCTGTTGCATAGGAATTAAATGATCTATCAGGTGAATTTTCTTTTTTGTCTTATTTCTCTCATAAACACCACATAGTCAACAGTGTTAAAGGCCAAGGAAAAACAACAGTTTGAGCACAGGGATGTTTTTATTTCCAAAAAGCAGAAATGGTTTTCTGTCAGCTCAGTTTGTTCCTAGTCTGATCAGAAGCCTGACTAAGGTAACCAGTATCATTAGCATCCTAGTCATCCCTTCCAAAGGAATTTGGGAAAAAAAAAAATCTAACTTACCATGGAACAGTGAAGTTCATTGGTGTTATGTGCAAGCTTTTCCAGGTGTTCTAAATATATGGGGCAATACAACTCAGAGTTTGTGTACTACTTTGTACAGGTTTGTGTGTGTGTGATTTAATTTTTTTCAGATCAGAAGACCTCTCATGTAGCCAATTGTCACAAAGTGGAAGGATTTTTAT
Source organism: Merops nubicus (assembly GCF_000691845.1). Taxonomy (NCBI): domain Eukaryota; kingdom Metazoa; phylum Chordata; class Aves; order Coraciiformes; family Meropidae; genus Merops; species Merops nubicus. The sequence continues at coordinate 27,153 of NW_008610585.1, read as the reverse complement.
TATGAAACTGAAATAGGGAAAAACACACCCACAAAATTAGGGGGAGGTAGACTTTCAAAACAGACGTTTCAAAGTGGTTTAATTGCTATGGTCACGTTTGTCTCAGACTTTAAGACTATGCTGTTTATAATTCCTACACAAAGAAGCTTCCTTACCTCACATTCAGGATTAATTGCTTTCATACTTCATGTTAATTTCACAGGAAAATTATTAAAATTACTTAATTGCCAGCTAAATTTCAATAGTTTCATTTTGAATGGGATAACAAAGCCCACAGACAGATTTATGCTTCTGTGGTGCCAGAGGTTTGAGGAGCCAGTTTGCTGTAATCTGTAAATACTGTTAAGTATTTTTGGTTGGACTTATTTAAAGGGTAATTTTAGTGGGTCTTTGTAAGATGTATGGCCAGATACTACACACACACTTATGCACCTCATATGCAGACAAGGTGCCTGCAATGCCTACCTAAGTTATTTTTCAAGGCAAGAATAAACTTCTATATAAATGCAGGAGTAGATAGAGGAATGTAAAAGAGAGATACTTTTTCCCCTCAGTAAACCTTTACTGAAGACACCCCGTGTACTGTATATTGTACAAGTGGATGGTATCTGGTTTTAGCACAACATATTGGAAATGTGTTTCATCCTTTACTGGATGAATGCAATGGTTCCAGGAAAAGTGCAATTATCAACTGTCAGTCTCTGGCAAAAAGTCAGACATTGCCCATAAGCACAAATCAACGTACTTCCCAAAAATATGTCAGGAGAAGGAGAGAGATTTTCTTTTCCACATTAGCACCATGTAACACCTGCTAGCCTGATCAGCTTTCTAAAAAGGGAAGTGCTCACTGGTCACCAGCAGCTACAAGTAGTTAGGAGCTGTTGAACATGGCTTTATCATATGTAGAAAGTAGTGTCAGCAAAAGTTTGTGCTGCTAATGGTCCTTCTGGCTGGGAGAAAACTACCACAGAAAGATTGTTGATTTACAAGACACTGTCCTGTATCAAAAGGCAAGGAAAATAATTTCTTGTAATCTTTTCTTTGCATAGATTTTGCTTCTACAGATAACTGATTAGGTGATGTGTTTTCTTTTGTGTTTTTCTTTTTTGCTTTTACCGAATTTCAAAGACTATGAAACATAATACTCATGCATATGCAAACCCTCAAAAAAGAAAAATATAATAATTTTCACAGAAAAAAAAAATTTACTGAGTACAAACAACACTTTTGGTTTTCCCCCTTCAAAATGCTTGCATGAAAAAAAAAAAAAAAAAAGCAGGACCCAAAAAGACTTCAGCACTCCTAGAAATCTTATTAGTCAACAAATCTCTCACCAAACTCAGTGGGAGTCTGTTTTTATGTGGTTGGCTATGGGCTAAACTAAAAGGGATAGTGCAGGGGAATCATAACCAGAATGGATTTCCAGAGGTCATCTTGCCTGGTGCAGGCAAAATTCAGCAGAGCTGTGTGTGGAACAAAAGACACAATGGTTTCACCAGCCTGTGTAGAGTAAACCCACCCTCACACTGAGGTTTCTAGCAGTGTCAGAGATTTAGGTCCACAGCATGTTAAAGCTGCAGTGCCTAATTTTGAAGTACCTTGCCAGCTCTTGGAACTTGTTGTCCTGGTTTGGGGTGTCTGGATTTCCTAAAGCAGTGACCAAAAGAAGAGAGAAAGATGCCTCAGCATTGGATCTGCAATAGCCAGTGTGCTGTATGGAGAATGAGACTTTCCATCCTTTTTGCTAAAGATGCAGGAATTTAAGTAATAGGTAGTATTTGTGTGCAGATAGTAAAATGAAATGAGTTTGTGGTTGACAGCAGCTGCTGGATTCTGCTGTCACTAATCGGTGCTTTTGACTCTAAGTAGGATGTGTTGCAAGACCTCATTTATTCTTCTTCTTCTACCAGTAGGCATTTATGAGCACTGATCATGATAACATTTGAAAATAGAAGCAGTTATTTCCCTCTTTGGATTTTCTTTCTTCCAGGCACTTAGTAGAAAGGCTTGATTCATTTGCTGGTGCCATACTTTTGTATTGGCTAGCTTGCTTTTATGACTTCCATGCACGCAAGAAACGGGTTGTGTGCTCTGCACTGTATGATAATGCAAGAATGTACACTATACTTTACACGACAACAATCAACACGAATGATTTCCAAAACTGGCATATTTTTGTAGCATAAAATTTTTCTTAGGATTATATAGAAAAAAATCCCTCATATTTCCCTTTCTCAGATCCCCAGCACAAGATCTTTTATTTAAAGACCTGACTTTATTACTGGCACAAGAACAAGGTTTGCTAGACACTCAAGGTATGCAGTTGGTTCCTCTCAATTAAGATTGAGTGACCTGAAAAAAAAATGAGTTATGAAGACTATTGCACTCGAGTTGAAGAACTAGCTGAGCTGAATAGGTTTGAAGAGGATCTTATTTTCAGTGATGATATTTAGAATATTATTTAAAAGAAACAATAGAATGAGAATATTGTATAATATGGCATAATGCAAGGGCCTAGCAGGAAAATAATGTTTATCACATATGTTTAGATCACACTACTACATGTCTGAGCACATACAGGTTGTACACTCAGATGAAAAATTCTGAGGAAATTGTTAAATTTTGCTTGTATATGACTCATTTGTTGTATAACTCACAGTTACTTGTCCATTCTTGGCGTTCTCCGTATCTTTTAATCATTACCTCTTGAAGACGGAAAACTGTTGTGTTCATGCAAAATAAACTGTTTTCCCAAGCTGTTGTTTCACCCATCTCTTAAGTAATCACCTGACCGCAGAGCAAAAGCCTTGGAAAATCTTAAAGGGTAGCTCCTGAAGTAGTGGTTTAAAATCTGGGAAGCCACCAGTAAAGGACTTGTACTGGCAGCAGCTTTCGCTGACTCATGGCGCCTCTCCTGGTGTGCATTTTATCCAGCTGTAAAGGGATATGCCATCGTTCCCCTGTAACATTGCTCGCTGCACAGCATCTCCTATGCCTGCTACCGATGAAGTTGTTTGAAAATGTTTCCTAAATAGAATTCCTGTACTGAAAAAATCACGTTTTGGCAGAACCTAAGTGTAGCTCCCAAAGACTGTGACAAGTTCATTCATACTAGTGTATTTCCATGGAGGATGAACATTTGTTACTTTTCTTGTGTAGACTTCTAATGATTGTCAGATGCTTTTCCTATACTAACAATACTAAAAGTTATGTTGCTGTGTTCATAAATTTAAAGAGGAGAAGAGGATTTTAACATTACTTAACAATTCACTGATTTCAGCCTTCCTTTCTTAGTCTGTATTGTCCAGTCTCTGCGATCAAAATCTTTTTGGCTTTTATATGTTTTATCCATATTGTTCAATGATTTTTGAACAAAGCTGTGGCATGAAGTATAAAATAGTGCTTTACTATATAAAAGAAAAGGCAAATCCTTCCTTTCTTTTTTAATTCTTCTCCCTTTCTCTCATTATTGCCCAACTCCTCTGATGTCTCATTATGTACATTATATCATGTTAGAAAACCTCTCCATAGCAGTAACACACCACATCCACAGTCAGCTCTTGAAATGTCCTCTTTCATGATGGTAGGAAACAGGACAGGCAGCAAAGCCCTCATCTTTTATAGTCCTACTGTTAACAGTACAGAATGTCTTCATGTCTCCATTGTGTGGCAAACATAAAATAGTATAGGGCTCACTTCTGAAAGCAATGCTTAATTAAAAAAATATTTGCACCATTATTTTATTTAATAATAAAAGCCAATATGGAAAACTCTTGAACTATTTTAAAGACTTCTGGACAAAAATTGACCTCTTGAGAGTAGATCTAGTCCTTCTCACAAGTACAAAAGTTCTAACTGATTGCTTTCAAACATTTTTAATGAGTATATTGAGAACATCACATCATCTGAGGAAAAAAACCAACGAACCATGACACTAAGATTTCTCTAAAAAAAAAGTTTAAAATAGTCTTCAAATGGAACTGTTCTTCTAACCTGTGATGTTTTTCTCATAAATATTATAAACCTCACTCTTTGAGGACAAAGCTTCATGTACCACAATTTGCCTGCAAATGTAACATGAAAAAACCTCCTTAGCACAAGGCAGTTGAATTAATCTCCAAACAGAGTGGATGAAATTTTGTAGCCAGAGATGAGTTTGAGTAGCAAATGGTGAAGTTCTAAGTCTGAGGGAAGTTGAGGCAAAAGGCCAAAAGACAGCCAAAGACATTTATGTACACAAAAATTTTATTCAAGAAATTTTAGTTTTCAGAGAAGCTGTGTTTTCACAAAGGAATGTGTTGGATGGCTAAAAAGTATGTGCATACAAATAATATTCTAATACCACTGCTTTTTACAGCAGTAAGAGGCAACTTTATGGTACAGATAAACAGTGTCTCTGATTTCTTGGCTTAAATTATGAGTTTATCTTCTTTGCTTCATTATTTTTAACTAAATGGAGTCAATTAAAACAAACAAAAAACTGAAACCCAACCCATGCATAATTAGAGCAAACAGCTCAGCAGAGAGCAACAGGACTGGGCTTCTCTCTGTGGGAAGGTAAGCCCAGAGCCGAGAGCAACAGCAAGGCAGGTAAGGTGGTAGCTTTGCCACCTTACAAAGGCAAAGGCCTGGAAACAGTCACATGCTGTAACCTCATCAGTCATGAGCCCAGTGGTCCCCAGGCAAGTTCATAGTCATGAGGCAGTTCTGAAGTCAAATTATGAAGTCAAGTCTGGTCAGAGTCTGAATTGCCAAAGTGCATAGCCTAGCACTGGCATAGCTGCTGTGTAGTCCAAGGACCAACTGCCTGACTTTATCCACAGCTCCCAAGCAAAACAGGGAGCCCCAGTGTTGCTTCTTGTTGCTCTTTCATAACACTTTCCACAGGAGCCTGATCCCAGGTTACACAGCCACACCGTTTTGGGGCTAGCCTTGAGCGCAGGCAGCCAAACCCATAAGGAGGGGTAAAATAACTAGGACACTGGGTGCCCCAAAGTTTTTGCATTTCCATTGGGTTTCTCTAAGAAAGAGATTTTCCCTGCATTTCATGACCTTCCTAACTGGCATTTTTATGCATCTTATTCTGAGAACTTCCTCCTCCATATTCCCCACTTTGTAACTTCATGGCAATGTAGCACAAATATACCTAAAGACAAGCAACTACATAAAAAAGTGTTTTGACATCCAGAACTGCAAAAGTGACCAAAATCCATTTCTGATTCAGTCAGTTTTTAATGGCTTATATAGTACCATGTCATCTCAAGTACATTATACTCTGTTTTGATTTGTTAGAACCAAGAGAAACCAACACAGCATCTGTGGTTAGAAGGAATTAGCTCCTGCACTAGGGTAGGGAATTTACTCTAGGAGTCATCACCTGGATATGAGAGCAGGAAGCAAAGGTTTCCTACCTTGCACTTTTGATTTTCACTTCTTTCTGCTTTTCAGGTGAGGCCTATTCGGTAGTAATAAGGAAAATTATCAAACAGAAAGAACAAAACTAAACTAAACCAAACCAAACCAAACCAAACCAAACCAAAACAAAACAAAACAAAACAAACAAACAAACAAACAAACAAACAAAAAAACCACAAAATGAAAACCAAAAAACAAACAAACCAACAACCAAAAAAAAAAACCCACAACCACAAAAACACGACACTAACTCAGGCTCCCCAAAAGTGGGATAGCAATCCTCGTGTCTGGAGAAAAAGAACACAGTTTTCTCTCTCCATCATATTTCATCTCTTGGCTATAGGAGAGATAAGCCCTCAGGTGCATCTTTTCTCTCAGAAGGCTCAACTGAGATTTTTTTTTCACTTTCTGAAGCTGAAGTGTAGGTACATAAAGTTGGGATAAAAGCCACACAGAGTCCTGTACCTTACAGTAGTGCTTAAGACATCTATTTTTCAACCTTGTGACTATTCCAGTATAAAACATACGAGCTGGACAATCTTTTCAAAATCATCAGGAGTGCATAGTGTTTCACAGGATCATTGTTTTGCAAGCATCTAGAGAAAGACATAATGATGACATTATCAAGAGAAGTCTAAAAAAATTGTGTTAGATCTGAAGAATTTTAAATTTATTTCTTGAATACTAGCATAATTGAATTGGTGAAAATGTTAAAAACTGTCTGTGCATCCTATGTGCAAATCCCAAGGTTATGATACTTCAGAAGTCCTACTGCCATGACAGGGACTACCCGCATGAGCAAGTAGACACTGGTGTGCGGTGTGCAATGTTCTCCTTTTGAATGTCACTTATTTAAGTCTTTCTTTCTTTGTGGTTTATATATAATTCTATTCAGATAATTTTAAGCAGGCTAGATGATCTACAGCTGATGGAAACTCACACTAAAGCTTTTGCTTGGCTTTAATGTAAAAGTTGAGTTCATCTATCCCAACACTTTGATGACAAGAAGATTTTGAATACTTTGTATGCATGGATAAGCAACGAGCACAGTGCCCTCTTGTCCCTCTCAGTTTCTGCAACACAATGACCCCTCTACACTGACACTTTGCTGAGAAAAATTCAAATAGCAAGTTCAACAAACTGGTGAAGTCACGGGATGTAACTATTCTTTGTTAGATGCACTGCAAGAATAATCCTCAAACGAGCCAATAAGACTGGAAACAGACCTGGATGCATAAAACAAAAAGCCCAGAGTTGAGCCTATAAACAGGGCCATGCTTTTTGTTTAACTAATTTAATTATATGAACTTAAAACAGACCAAGTATGTGCAAACAGCAACATTCTTCTATAACTTGATGTATTTTAAATGCTGAGTGTTTTCTTGTGGGAGAGAGAAGAGAGGCACGCTGAGCCCTCTCTGTAAGCAATTAAATGCTAATAACAGAGGGTGACATCATGCTGCATGACTTCTTCAATTAGAACACCAACTCATTTCTGGCTTAATCATTCCCACTTGTTAATTTGTTCTCTAGAAGACTTAACAGACCTGATTCTTACCCCTATTTAAAATAGGATTTCTGATTCTGACACCTTTGAAACAATTCCATTTGGAATCAGACTGCTATTAAAACAAAATCTGATATTTTTCCTACATCAGAACATGATGTCAATAATTCAGAATAAATACGGATACTAATTATACAAATTAACACGAGTTCATTTGCTATCTAGCAAGAGTATGGACTGAATCTTTCTCTCACTTAAATGAAATAGAAGTTTTGACATTAACTGTAGTAGAAAGCAAATGTAGCCCAGTATATGTCAATTATTCTACATATTCCTGAGTGCTTACCTTAGAATTTGTAAGAAAATAGTGATTTTATGTCTAGTCATGTATTTAAAGTATTTGGGAGAAATAAAGACAAATTATTATTCTGAGCATTTAAAGAGTGTTAACAAGAGTGGGAATGATCAGTGGTCTTCCTATGAATTACAAGAAAGTAAACATGTGATTTGAATCTTGCTTTGCATAAGTATTTTTGGGTCTACATTATCGATATTTGGTTCTATACTACTCTAGAAAGGGTCTTCTTAAAATATTTTCCACATTAGGCAAAGTAAGGCAGTATCAAAAAAAAAAGAATGTGAAAACTGTTCCCATTCTTTACTCTTATTTATATTTATCAATACTGAGATGTTTGCTGTAGCCTTCTGTTTTTCAACCCTTTGTGCTCTAAATCTGAATGATTGATGTGTCAGCTATCTCCTTCAAAGTAGATACAGCAACAAGTTACTACCCTTTTCCTTAAAGTTAAAAACTGTAAATAATTTTAGAAAAATAAATTTAAGACCAAATCTCGTTTCCATCGTCAAAGTGGGTTTGATATTTAGAAGTCATTTTTGACTGAAGTCACTTCACCCTATCAGTTCCAAAATCCTTTTTAATATTCAACAGGCCTCTCTGATAGTCATTACAGCTCTTAATCTTCAATATTATTTTGACTGATTTGACAGCGTTTGTCAGGGTAATTGCTTACAAGACTGTAAGAACTATAATTGGGGCTGTCAGGTGTATTGAGGCTTGCCTGAGCTGAACATATCCTGGACAGTGTGAAACTGAAGATGGCTTCGTCTTTATCTAAGTGACAATCTTGTATAGAAATATAAAAAGAGAAGAGGAAAAAATTCTTATTAAAAAAAAAAAGTCTCAGGAAAAATACAAGTGGTTGAATAAAGAGCAGACATCAGGAGAAAAACAAAAAAAGAACAGGATCCAGGATATTTTTGGAGGTAAGAAGATCATTGTATTGGAAAGAATTCTGGCAAACTTTTAAATACAATTTTTAAATATCCTTTTCCACAGAATTTAATAGGATCAATAACTTTTAAATTAAATAGAGTTAAATTTAGATAAAGCACCAGGATTTCAAGACCTCATATGAACTGAAGCATCTCTGGGTGTTTTTAAAGGGTATCTTCAATTCTTTCATCTGTGAAATACTTTATAAACTTAAGCTAATAAGTCCTCCACACAGGCCTGCAATATACATACTATTGCCCCCATTTTACAAGTGAAGAAGGATAAGTAACTTAGCTCAGACCACAAGAAAATGGCACATCAGAATCAAATTAGAGGTTTATAGTTTAAATTCTGCACTCAGATCACTTAATCAAATCTCGCTGTCCATCCATGACTATTAACAGTCTTCCAAACTAACAGTGAAACACATTCTTACAGGCACTCTGTAGCATCCCTCTTTTCATGTCTTCCTTTTCCACTGGGGTGCTCACAGACTTTTCCTAGTGAAAGCTGAAACACTGGGATCTAGAAAAGTTCCTGTGCCACAGAAGTGATCCAGAGCTTTCTGCAGTGCAGGAGGTTGTGCATCTGGCATCTACACCTGGTGCAAAGAGAACAGTAGAGCCATTTTCCAATGGCTACTTACATGCCTCCCACAGAGAGTTGCAGCTTCTGGCTCAGGATAAGGACAGAAGTTCTGTTCCACTCCGTATTTTCCCAATGTGAAAAACTATTATATCAGTTTAGGTGTCTCCTCATTACTAAGTAGCCTGGGCTGTAAGCTTGCCTATCAAAGTTAACAATGAGCAAAAAAATGTCTAGCAATCATCTTTATTGTCTTTCATTCTACAACAGTGTAGGAATAGAACAGAACATGTGCTCCAGTTAGACCAACAATTGCCTGTGTTGCTTTAGATTTCTAAAAGCAATAATTCAGT